>NC_034176.2:58356738-58359254 GCF_002021735.2 Oncorhynchus kisutch
CAATGCCAGACAGATAATGCTTCTCACAGCGAACCTGCATAATACTAACGGGTTATATATTTATTTATGGTTTTGTTCACAAGGCATACAAAAATGTTCTGTTTTATCTCACCCCGGGCTCGATTGCTGTGCCTCTCGACTGTGTTCGATTACGTTTTTTTTTTACAGACACAGTGAGAAAATATATATATATTTTTTTTCTCATGACGCTACTGTTATTTAAACATCAATAGCCATACATCTTCTTAAACATTGGCTCACTCTCATATGGATATTTGTATATGATCATTACTTTTGCCCCCATATGCTTCGTCTTCCTGCGTCAGCTCCTAGTTGTAATATCCAATAATGCTGCCTCTGCATTCAGCTAAAGCCAATGGTCCTTGATCAATTCATTTAATTGTATCAGTGAATCCAACTCTGCCCAGTACGGAAGTGACGACATTAACAAGGACATGTTGTAATGAATTCAGAGCATACGATTGTGTAGCGCTAACCAAATTACCAGTTCCCCCAAAAAATGTGCGTCTATATTTTTGAAAATCTCTTTCCCATTCAGACCCAGTTAAAATGAATCCTGTGATCAGGATGAGCTTTTTAAATCAGGCAGATGGGCAGCCAGAAAACACTGGGTCTGCACTGTCTCATCATCATCATGGTCATTACCATCATCATCAGCATCATGTGCATTTTTTTCAAACCGTCTGATTAAACAATGATGATGGCATCAAGCTAACAGTCTGGAACATAGAATTTACTTCTAAAACTTCAGGGTGTACCGCGCTACACTTTTAAAAAAAATAAGAGAGCGAGAGCGGAGAGAGCGAGAGAGAGAGAGAGAGAGAGAGCGAGATGTGAAAAGAGGAGAAAGACAAAACAAACTCGTGCCTGCTGCCCAAATTGCTCTCTTTCCTCTACTTTTGATAAAGTTGCTGAATGTTGTTTTTCAAATCAACGAGCAGGCTTTTCATTTTGTCAGATGAAGAGGAGGGAAGAGGAGGGGAGGGGGCGTTGTTGATCATGAAACAGAGTCATTAGCGCTAGTGAAATCCACTACTCCTCGTCTGCCTACGTCCTGCTCGCCACACCTTGCAGCTTATTGATTTGCTTAAATTACAGGCTTGACGAGCTTGGGACATGGCAGGGATCGGCGGGGGTTCTCTCCATGAAATGGCTGTCACTCCTGTTGACGAGCACAATGCTAGCAGATGCAAGGCGATGTTGCCCACGATTGTTCACGGGCCTGTCAACAACGCCAGACAGAAGCCCTGACGAGGTGTTACCATAATTGTGTTTTAAAAAGCGATGACACTTTGTCTAGTTCTCTCGAAAACGTCTCTTAATGCAATTAAACATCCTAAAAAAACAAGGTATGGAAGTGTGGGGAGGGATGGGAGGTAGTGTACAGTGGGGGGGATGGTGACGGGGAGAGGAGGGGGGTATGCAGTATGCACGGACTACCTGCAGAGTGTAGCCATCCAAATGAGAACATAATAAAAACATCAGAGAAAAGGGCTATTGTCTCGGAGATGACAACAGCATTAGAACGTCAGGTAATTAAAAAACGAACTTAGTGTTTTGCCAAAGTGGCCGTCATTGTTGAAGTTGAAGTTTAGCAGAATTCTTTCCCACTTATTGTTCATCCATATTGCCAATAATGAGGCAGAAAAGACAAGAAAGAAAACAATATTAACGAAGAAGAAGAAGAAAACCAATCTATCAAATGATTCAAATGAAAAGTTGTTCTGTCCTCAAGGACACAGAGTTCTCGAGCATTCTGTTGTAGCTGTCCAGTAGGAAAAATGAGACAACATCTTGGACAGGAAGCAAATGAGAGGAGGGAGGGAGTAGGGAAAAGACAGAGAAATAAAACCCACTCCCATCTGATGACCAGCTTGTCTATAATACCGAAACCCTTGCCTTTTGCCAAGTCCTCGTGATACACAAATATGAGAAGTGCAGATTTTGAAAGCTCATTCTTTCCGTTTTTCCTCCCAGGCCTTGGAGGAGAGATGACAACATGCATGCCATGAAAAATCAGGTGCCATATTTTAGCTCTTCTCTCGCCCATTTTACACGATCAGAGATTCAAATGTTGAAAAAGAGAAGAGAAAAAAAAAAGATGTTGCATTCATCTTGTGTTTTTTTTGTTTTTTTGTTGAAACAATAACAGGACAGATGATGCGGCCATCTTGAGATCGTTTGTCAGCCTGTCAGCCTCCGTTGACCTTGCAACAAACAGAGAGGTGCCGATACCATCTTCACGGAAAAGGAGCGCTGTTGTTGTTTTTTTGTGTTGGTAATAAAGACACATTTTGCCTTCCATTTGCACTGCCAGTTAAAAGCGCACAAACAAGGAAATCCATTATGGAACGCTACTTATAAGTGTGACCGATCCTTGTTCAGTCAATTAGAGGCTGAAGCCCGGGAATATGATGTTTGTCTGTTAGCATCTGTGGCATACAGATCAGCCTGGATTTGACGATGGAGGGGGAGATTTGGTTCGTTTTTTTTTT
>NC_034176.2:58359354-58449354 GCF_002021735.2 Oncorhynchus kisutch
AGAGAGAGAGAGAAGAGAGAAGAGAGAGAGAGACAGCGAGAGACAGCGAGAAAGAGAAGAGAGACAGCGAGAGAGAAAAGGAGCGAGAGAGAGAGGAGAGAGAGAAAGAGAGACAGTGAGAGAAAAGGAGAGAGAGAGAGAGAAGAGAGAGAGAGAGAGAGAGAGAGAGAGAGAGAGAGAGAGAGAAAGAGAGAGAGAGACAGCGAGGAGAGAGAGATACTGTATGAGTAGCAGTATGAGAGGAAGTGTTTGAACTGCAAAGCCCTGCTTTCTTCTCGAACAGAGAAAGTAACGGAGCTGTAATACCAGCTCTGATCCTGTATATCGGTGACATCCTCCAGTCAAGGAAAGGCACCTTATGTTCTTAATGATCATTATAACTTTAAAGAACCTGTTCAGAGGGACCCACGCATATGATCCTTTTATTAATCTGGTCTGAGCTTGACACAGGTTCTGCTCAGTAGTGGAGGGGGGGCTGACAGGCCCTGAAGTAGCACAACCCTGTGTCTAACCTCTACGATTGCGGGTTCAAGTCCCACACAGGGAGGGCCGCCTTCAAATCTCTCCCTCTTGACAGAGATAATTGGCCACCAGTGACATGAACACTGCTACAACTAAGTAGTCAACCAACCCTACAACCCCACAACCCCCTGACAAGAAACCGAAAAATCTCCCGCGAGCATAGGCTAGCAGACCGACGCTGTCAGAGGAGGCTGTACTCAGGGCTAAAAATATCAGAGAAGGCTTGAATACATTTACTTTTTCTACATAGTTTGTGTTCCTGACACAGGCAATCTGTGTCTGTGTTCGCTGTTTCTTCTTCTTCTTCTTCTCTCTCTCTCTCCCTCCTCCTCCTACTCCTCCTCCTCCTGAACTTCCCGCGGTGCGAGCTTGGCATGAGCCACTTGTGCAGCGCGCATCGGGAACATACTGCGCCTGCATTTGAGGAGCTTTGTAAATTGATAAACCCAAAGGGCCACGTGGTGGATTCACACGTCTTCTCACCAGAAATATTGTTATAGACAATGATCCGTCTTCTTCTCTCACTCGAAAATACCTCTCAGTATCCCTCGTTCACTCTTTCCACTCTGTCTCCTCCTTCTCCCCCTCTTCTTCCTCTGCAATTCCAGCAGGGGGTGTTATGCCCTTATGAACTATTATCAAGAGGGGGAGACATACAACCCCCCTCCCCCACCCCACCCCCCTCCTTCCCTGCACCCCTACACCCACCATCGGTCTTCCTTTCTCCCCGAAGACGCTCGACATTAGACATACCACCAGCGCCTTACCATTCTAATGTCAGTAGCAACGTTTGCCTTGGATCCTCATGTGTGCCAGCCCTGCTTCTCCATGTCAAGTGCTGTAACATTAACACTGACAGACTGACCCTGTTTAACCCTAGTGCCCGCGCTATCCCTGACCGTGTCACCGAGCTGAAAACGCCAGTGCCTTCCATGCCCCTGGAATGTCTGGGTTAAGTGGCAAAATTCGGGTGAGGGTGCTGAGGCTGAGGATTCTGATTGGACTGCACTCTTAGCAGTAAGATACTGTACACTCTTAGCAGTAAGTTACTGTGCACTCTTAGCAGTAAGTTACTGTGCACTCTTAGCAGTAAGTTACTGTGCACTCTTAGCAGTAAGATACTGTACACTCTTAGCAGTAAGTTACTGTGCACTCTTAGCAGTAAGATACTGTGCACTCTTAGCAGTAAGATACTGTACACTCTTAGCAGTAAGATACTGTGCACTCTTAGCAGTAAGTTACTGTGCACTCTTAGCAGTAAGTTACTGTGCACTCTTAGCAGTTAGATACTGTACACTCTTAGCAGTAAGTTACTGTGCACTCTTAGCAGTAAGTTACTGTGCACTCTTAGCAGTAAGATACTGTACACTCTTAGCAGTAAGTTACTGTGCACTCTTAGCAGTAAGATACTGTGCACTCTTAGCAGTAAGATACTGTACACTCTTAGCAGTAAGTTACTGTGCACTCTTAGCAGTAAGTTACTGTACACTCTTAGCAGTAAGATACTGTACACTCTTAGCAGTAAGTTACTGTG
Source organism: Oncorhynchus kisutch (assembly GCF_002021735.2). Classification (NCBI taxonomy): domain Eukaryota; kingdom Metazoa; phylum Chordata; class Actinopteri; order Salmoniformes; family Salmonidae; genus Oncorhynchus; species Oncorhynchus kisutch. The sequence goes on from NC_034176.2 coordinate 58,361,411, forward strand.
CACTCTTAGCAGTAAGTTACTGTGCACTCTTAGCAGTAAGATATTGTGCACTCTTAGCAGTAAGTTACTGTGCACTCTTAGCAGTAAGATACTGTACACTCTTAGCAGTAAGATACTGTACACTCTTAGCAGTAAGATACTGTACACTCTTAGCAGTAAGATACTGTACACTCTTAGCAGTAAGATATTGTGCACTCTTAGCAGTAAGATACTGTACACTCTTAGCAGTACGATACTGTACACTCTTAGCAGTAAGATATTGTACACTCTTAGCAGTAAGTTATTGTGCACTCTTAGCAGTAAGATATTGTGCACTCTTAGCAGTAAGATAATGTGCACTCTTAGCAGTAAGATAATGTACACTCTTAGCAGTAAGATAATGTGCACTCTTTGTGACACTATCTGTTAGCTACACCGAGCCAGTCTCGCCTTTGTGACACTGTCTGTTACCTACACCGAGCCAGTCTCGCCTTTGTGACACTGTCTGTTAGTTACACCGAGCCAGTCTCGCCTTTGTGACACTGTCTGTTAGCTACACCGAGCCAGTCTCGCCTTTGTGACACTGTCTGTTACCTACACCGAGCCAGTCTCGCCTTTGTGACACTGTCTGTTAGTTACACCGAGCCAGTCTCGTTCTGTAGCTTAGCAATAGATGAGGACAGAGGAAAATCTAAAGCCTGGTCGTAGTAACAGACGTTTCTATTTCCTATTACCGTGACACTGAGTTGTTGGTTCATACTTGTCCAAACAAGCAATTGTTCACTTTTCTAAAGCAGGCGAATCAAGATAACCGTTTATCTAACAATCATCAACAACAAACAAAGAACCACAATGACAGCAGCCCAGACACTACAGGGCAGACGCAGAGTGTCCTCGTGCGCAGAAAGCCTGAGATATACGCGTATAAGTGATGTGAGCATAGCTTTCGGTCTCTATATATCCCTCCGTCGCTATCGCTCTCCTTCTCCTGTGAGAGGTGCTTCACTTTGAGTTATGCTATTTTTCCCAGGCAACACCTAAGCGTGCCCACCCAAGCCCTATCCTAACCCACGCGTTCAGCAATGCTGCCTCTTCAGACTGCCAATCTCAACCAACGAGAGACCATGTGAGTGTTACAGAAAGGTGCACACTGTAACACGGTACAGTCTGTTGTATAACTTTCAAATGTTGTACTGTTTAAGTACTACAACAGTACAGGCCTAATCATGCATGACTTTAGATAGGCCTCGATCACAAGTGGCTAATGACTGTGTGAAACACATCCACATTGGCTGACCTCAACAACAACGTGGACCAATAGCAACCTTAACACTGCACTCTGTACTACACACTATATCAACTGGAAATCACTCTCGAATGAGATATCCGAGGGAATGGAATGATCACTGTTGATTTGCCATTAATATATTTAGAGAAATGTGTGTGCATGTGTGTGTGTGTGCGTGTGTGTGTGTGTGTGTGTGTGTGTGTGTGTGTGTGCGTGTGTGTGGGTGTGAAGGACCCACCCCTAGCTCTGGGCATGCTAATGAAGAGAGAGCCACTTACGACGCTCAGCTCGCCGTCGAGCCCAGCCCATGTGCTCGACAGCCCAAATTCAGGCGAGAATTTCGATATTAATGATTTATGCTCTATTTGCATACAAACCTAATGCAAACCCACTTCAGATAATCACATTTTGCCAGTTCTGAATTGAATTTTCAGGGCGGCTTGCCACCCCCACCTCAAATAACTGTGGAGAATATGTTCCTTGCAATTCCCCATGGAAGACCCCTCCATAAGGAGATCAGGAGTGGACGAAGGGAGGGGCTAGTGGGATTTATTAAGGAAGACTTTCTGCTACTTTATATGGGGTAGGTAGACGTGACTATTATCCATGCACTCTACATATTCACGCATGGAGAGTATCTCCTGTTACCTGCGTCCACCATTGACCTCCATATCTGACAGCACTGTCGTCACCTGTACTTGATCACAGGAAACACACTGTGAAGTTTTGGAGTTTTGAATGACTGTTTACTGTATTTCTGTCACCTCTGGAAACCAAAGGTGCGAGGTCTCTGGAGCAGATGTCGCCAGGAGATGTGTGTGTGTGTGTGGGGGGGAGAAGGAGGCGGGGTCAGGCTTGGCACACTTCCATCCAGCTGTGCTTAGCTAGCCGAGAAACAGCGGACGAGCGTACCTTATCTGAGACTGACCTGTCCGCAGACCACTCACAGCACATACAGAGGGGAGGTGGGTTCGGACTGGTCCGGTGGCTATCTGTCCCTCTACCCCTGGTTGTGGGGGCTAGAGGCGTTTCCTTGGGAGGTTCTCGGGGCCAGATAGACTGATGTAGCCTAGCGAGGTGTTGTTGGTCGGTGTTGTTGTGCCTGGTAAAGGTGAGTGTGAGTGTAACACTAGACGCATGGTGAATATTTAGCAGGGGTAAAACAGAGGTGAGTGTTACGGGGTCAAGAAGAGCGCCAACTACATGGGCTCTGACACGCTGACATGCTGCTTAGCCACTCAGCCTCCAGCCTCCCTGCCGGGGCTAGGGAACTTGAACACTGTCACACACGCACACACACACGCAGGCGAGAGCGCACGCACGCACACACACACACACACACACACACACACACACACACACACGCACACACACACGCAGGCGAGCGCGCACGCACACACACACACACACACACACACACAACGTCATACTCTGAGTGTACAAAACATCATGAACATCTTCTCTTTCCATGACACAGACTGACCAGGTGAATCCAGGTGAAAGCCCTGATCCCTTATTGATGTCACCTGTTAAATCCACTTCAATCAGTGTAGATGAAGGGGAGGAGACAGGTTAAAAAAGGATTTTGAAGCCTTGAGACAACTGAGACATGGATTGTGTATGTGTGCCATTCAGAGGGTGAAGGGGCAAGACAAAATATTTAAGTGCCTTTGAACGGGGTATGGTAGTAGGTGCCAGGAGCGCCGGTTTTGGTCAAGAACTGCACCTCTGCTGGGTTTTTCACACTCAACAGTTTCCCGCGTGTATCAAGAATGGCCCACCACCCAAAGGACATCCTGTCAACTTGACGCGACTGTGGGAAGCATTGGAGTCAACATGGGCCAGCATTCCTGTGGAACGCTTTCGACAACTTGTAGAGTCCACGCCCCCGACGAACTGAAGCTGTTCTGAGGGCAAGGTGTCATTAATGGAAGGTGTCCTTAATGGAAGGTGTCCTTAATGGAAGGTGTCCTTAATGTTCTGTACACTCAGTGTATATTAAAGTGTATATTAATCTCCTATGTTTCGTGGGTTATCTCTTGGGTCAGGAGATTGTAAAAGAGTATCAATGCTGCTGAGCTGTATACATAGTCAACAGCTAGGCCCTATTACAATGAGAGACTGACTCGAGCTCGGGGACAATAACATACACATAAGAAAGCCCTTTGTTCCATAGACAAAGCCTGATCTAAAAAGGTCAGACATTCTCGGTTCTGTTCAAAAGCGACTACGTCACAAGGGTAGCTTTCAAATGCCTTTTGGTTAAAGGGGGACATTCCAACACAAAAGCACTTACAAAGTCAGAATGCCACTCATTTTCATCACCGTGAGTGACCCTCTTAAGGCGGTAAAATATTCAACAGGTTCCATGATGACAGACATAGTTTCCATGACAGTAAAGGTCAACTAATCATGAACAATTGTGTCATTTCTTTATGATGGGTCACGTATTCACGATCCACTGGTGTACCAGATTTCTGTCCCTGGCTGCTATTTATGATGACAACATTGATCCTCTAAGTAGAAAACCAATTGACTGAAGAGTATTGCTATTCGTTTCATTTGAATATGGGCTTCGATTAAATTATTTCCTAAACAGTGAGACAAAAACACATCAAACTATTTCTCGTGTAAATATATTGAGTATTTTGCAGCATATCGAAACTTAATGAAAATAGGCCTCTTTTTTGGTCTGTTAATCCTAAATCAATTTGCAGAGGGATTGTTTATCTAACAAAATAAAATATCTGTCTTGCCATTCGATATTTGTAGAATATGAGCAGGGGTATCAGCCTTAACACAAAATGAATTCAGGTTGCTAGAGAACACGCCTCGGATAATGTATGTGTGTGACATTTAATGAATATTACAGTATATTCAAGAAATGCAATATTTAATATTTATGTTGTCATTTAAAATGAGAGGCCAGTGAGAGACATATTCAATGATGGAATCCTCCAGATATGGCTAGTTGAATTCTGGACTAAAGTGTGTCGTTCACATTTCCTACTACGTACAACTACACTGGCTGGCACAGTGCTGAGCTAAGAGCTCAACTTGAAGATTCCTTTTCCCTGAGATTTTTATCACCGAAACTGCAAAAACAAAGGCACTCCGAAAAACAGCAGTCTCAAGGAGCGCCTGTAACCTTAACAGAATCATGAAAGCTGACAGTTCATTTTTCACAGGCCCATAGATCTTTGGGTCTTATAAAGTAATGGGCTTTTGGGAGAGGGCTTTATGAGAGCGAAGATAGTTAACCGCCGTGTGCTTGAGATGACATGGGAGCTGAGGTCCTGCTCTTAGGGAGACAGAATTATCCCCTTCCTCGGGATGGAGGGAGAGAAGACACTACTGTCTCCCTAATATAAACGTGTAATAAAGATTAATCTGTTGCTACTCGCCACTCCAATAGCTTCTAAACTTGCTTGAAATAAGGTTGAAATCACTTTAGAGCAAATCTCGTTTTCTTTGTGTGAGTTTCATTGTGAATCTCAGGACAAAGTTACGTGTGTGTGTGTGTGTGTGTGATGCTGTGTGTGTATGAAACGTGGTGTCGGCAAATGTACACATCGTAGTGTTAGAGAGTGTAGGTAAACACAAGATTGAATGTGTTTCTGTGTGTGTGTGTTTGCGTGTGCGTGCATTGTTTGTGTGTTTGTGGATGTAGGGACAATAAGATGAAAGGCGGTGCCATGCGGCAGGGTCAGGCTCACTTACTGGGTGCGTCTGGTCTCTTGATGCCGCCGCCGCTGTTTGAGCCACTTCCAAGGCCGTTGAACGCTGCGAGGTTCTCCGAGCTGTAGGCCCTCAGGACGGACAGCATGTTCATCTGCTGCTCGAGATGGGCATGTTCCGGCTTCAGCAGCCCCGGGGAACCACCAGGAGATGAAAGGAGACCCAAGCCTTGCTGCCACTGCTTCTCCAGGGGCGGCTGAGGCTGGAACTGGGGAGGGAAAGGGGCCCCAGGGCCCAAGGAGGCCCTTGGTCGTTGGGCCTCTCTAGCCGGGGACACGGCCTGCGTCTGCTTCGGCATCTGATAGGTGGCACTGTCCTCATCTTCCCCCTCCATCCCGTCCTCTTCCTCCTCTTCCTCCTCGTCGTCAGAGTGGTGTCGCTGTCTCTCTGGTTGGGCGGAGGAGGACTCGGTGCTGTGGCAGCGCTCTCCATCCCTGCCTTCATCATCCTCAGACTGTGCCTGGTCCTCCAGCTCCCCGCAGGAGGCCTTGTCTGAGAGCTCATCCCCAGCTGTTTCTCTGGCCTGGCTCTGCTGCTCCAGGGCTGGGTCAGGGCATGTCGCTCCAAACCCCTGGAGGCCCGGGGTCCTTGGGGAGCCATCATACATGCCTCCATACTGCTTATAGAAGTCACTTTGGAAGGCTCCCATGCTGGCGTGGTGCTCCATGTGGTTGGACCAGGCTGACTGGCTCTTCTCCCCCTCTCTGTCATTGTCTCTGTCATGGAGGTGGGCTGGGCCCATGCTGGCCTTGAGGAAGTGGGAGGGCTCTCCCTGGTGCTCCTTGCCCTCCTTGCATTGCTTGGCCTTGCCTAGGTGGTTGGCCTGCAGGTGTAGGGCCATCAGCTCGACAGAGGCGGTGGTGAAGGAGCAGAAGAGGCAGCCATGCCATGCTACATTGTCCTGGAAGGTGACAGAGGAGCCAGGCAGAGAGCCTGTTTCAGGTTTGACATTGACAGACAGGTCCAGAGGCTCGTACTGGGACCCAGGCTTGCCCGTTGAAGGCTTGGCCTCAGCCTTTTCCTCACCAGTATCATTCCTCTTGGCTTTGGGCTCACCACTCTCAAAGTAATGCTGGGACTGCAGGTGGCTCTCTCTCATCTCCTTCTCCTTCTTCAGGGAGCTGAGGACAAAGCTGTCCATGAAGGCCTGCAGGGAGCCCTGGAAGTTGACACCATTTCCCACCATGCTCTGGTACGCCCGACCTAGGTCTCTGAAGCTGGCTGGGACATCTGCGGCGGAGGGGCCCTCTGGGCTCTTCATGCTTTCAGAGAGAGTGTCAGATCCCAGGCCATTACGCTCTCGTTCTCTGTCCCTCTCACGCTCCCTGGGGGACAACATACCGGGAGGGGCCCACTGGTGGGGGTGCAACGGGCCCCCTCTGAAGTCCAGGCTGGAGGGCATGCCCTTGAAGACACCGCGGAGGACATCAGGACGGGCGAAGACGCCACCCTTGCCGTGCTCTTCCTTGTGCTCAGCGAGAGGGGCGTGTCCGGAGGAGGGGCCGCCGCCATTCTGCCGCTCACGGTGGTGGCGCTCCAGGTGGTACTTCAGTGAGGCAGACTGGGTGCCTGCATAGTCGCAGTGAGGGCACCTGTAGGGTTTCTCTCCTGTAAGAAAGATAGATTGATAGATAGAGTGAGAAAAAGAGAGAGAGAGAGAGAGACAGGACATGAATAAGAGAGGAAACAACAGTGAAAGCCAACACAATGATCTCAGTGATAACCAACATTCAACAGAATTCTGCATTCAGCAAACACCTCCTCAGCTCCATTCGGGGATTGGCATCTGAATACGGGTCGATCCAGCTCCGCCAAGTGAGCCATCACTCATGTCAACACAATAAAAACCATTTCACCATATGTTGCTTTCAGTCCACCACAAGAGATAATATTTTCAACTGACAACACAACTGTCTCGATGTAATCTCTGTTTGCATGGGGGGGGGGGTTGTTGGTGGGTCTCTCTCTCTCTTGGCCTTGTTCGCTGACAGGCCTCTGCCTTGGCGATGAGACAGTGATTTCTAGGATGTTCTCTATTTGCAGTTTATCATAAATCACCATTCACAGAGAAGAAGCGCTCCATTCCGTCCCAGTTGAATGGCTCTATGGCTATTTGGACCAAATAGTGGAAGACGTAGTCCCTTCATATGAAACTAAAACAGACTTTAACTGACAACAAATGAGCAAGAATGTACATATGGAAAAGATTTGTCTGTACATCACGGTGGTAGTATAGTGGTAGTTGCATAATTTGACTTACAATGCAGTTACAACATCTCTACATCAATACACTGTGAACACAAATATTCATACATATTCGTGCAAGGTAAAATGCAATCATGATTTTTGCCAGAAAAGTGGATCTCCTTTGCCTTTGGAGAGATCAATTACGAACAGTATCTGAACATTAAATGCATCCTGTTAGCAATTACAATATATTTTAAACCAAAAGCAGATTTTAGGAATAGAAGAAACCATAAGCAGAAATGCTAAGCTTGACTTATAGACATAGTAATGTGCCTGGCATTTCTTTTGAACAAGTCACAGCTAAATATGTGAAGAGCAAGGGTGGTTGGAAATAGTCCCGAATAAAATCATGTTTGTCAAGTACTGTGTGTGTGTGTGTGTATATATATACAGTATATAGCTATACCATGTGTAGATTGTACACATGGAAACCATTTTCCCCCACGTTTTTTGTTTGGTTTGTTGTTGCATTGTTACGCAAGACTGAATTGAATGATTTAAGTCTCGCTCTGTAGTAAATCATGGATATAATTAGCAAATGGCATACTGCTCAAGTAATTTATCATTATTTGGAGGGCACCATTCCAGAAACAAAAAGACTGCAGGATCTGCAGACCTACTGCACAGTTCTCAAATAAAGGGCCACAAATACAAACTCAATACAATATTGATACCAGAGAGAGAGAAAGAAAATTAGAGAGGGGAAGGGAGGGAGGGAGGGAGAGAGAGAGAGAGAGAGAGAGAGAGAGAGACAGAGAGAGAGACAGAGAGAGAGAGACAGAGAGAGAGAGAGAGAGAGAGAGAGAGAGAGAGAGAGAGAGAGAGTACCGTGTTATTTTCTTTTACACAAGAGCGAGTTTGAAGCGTATATTTAAAATAAACCATGCGAGATGAGCTTTTAACCCAATAAGTGCTTATCCTCTAAGCAGGATAACAGGGGCTTGGGCTGATTTAATAAGGAAACGTCCCCGATGCAAATGATCATTCTCAATTCCTTTAACTGGACAAAATTATATTCTAGGCCCAAAATTAGAGTGAAATTAGAGTGGTCTGTTTTTTTTCTTGTTAACGATGGAAATGGGCATCAACACCACCAAATATTAAACAGCATAAGAAGACGTGATTAACCTTGGGCAACAGACATCTGAATGTAACCAGTGAGGTAATGGTACTGTAAACAAATAGGTGGTTAAACTCTGCTCACCGATCATGGTGAATTAAGTAATGCTTCCTAATACTTTTAATACATTTTTCCACAAAAAGTGGGTAAACTGTTAGGCAAAAAAACTACAGTGGGTAAGCTACGTTTACTTGCATATAATATAATAATAATATAATATATGCCATTTAGCAGGAACGTTTATCCTCCACAACACCACTGAATATACCTGAACATATGATACCTATCTACACAAACCTTGAAGAGTAATCAATGTACACATGGCTGGGAAATGTATACCGTAAATGTGCGGTGTGTGTGGTGTATGTGTGTGTGTTCTTTCCGGACCGTTTGGACTCGCTAAGACATCTGCTCAATCATTCGTCAGGGGCATGTGTGATATCTGGGGAATATACTGTATCCTGCCTCGCAACATCACACACAATTTACTGCTAAAGGTCATTATGTACCCGTTAATCCACTTTTAATTGATATCAGTGCCAACAGCACAACCTCTGCGGAACACAACAGATCTCCATGGCACAAAAGAAAGGAATGATCATTTGCCATTGTTTAGAAATGTACTTTTCTCCCTCTAAAACATTTGCAATCAAGAAAATATATTAACACAAATCAAGGGGAAAAAATGGAAGCACAAATTCATAAAATACCCGGGGCAAACTATTTAACGATCACCTGCCACAGTACAATAGGAAAAGTAGATTTCCATTACAACTATTATAACGTTTCAATGTATCAGCGTGTTCATCCTCCCAGTGCTGGGACATAGCGTCGTTTTGCTCTACTTCTTTAAGCAGTTCCTCGACTCCAACAGATTTAATCTGGATTTGGATGCTTCGTCGCAGCTCCATAGTAACCACTCAGAATAAACACCCAGAGCCACTCCAGAGGGGCAATTAAAACAGTTCATAGATATGACACACTTTAAGATACATTTCCATGTGGCTTTTACGTAACGTTGAAAGGCGGTTTGCACTGGAAGAAGTGCGGTTATTCAAGTCTTGTCCAGGCTGGACTGGAAAACCCTCCGGGAAAGGAACCGATCCAAACGCCTTTAAGTCGATGCTAAATTGAATAAAGCCCGGCTGTTGGTTAGCAACAAACATCCACATGGGTGTTCATAAACAGTAGTGTTGTTACATGCAAAGAGGTACTAGTTTGGAAGAGGGGTTCGGGAATGTTCGTATTAAACCTGTCCGTGAACGAGAAAGGGGAATAACAGGGGAGAGAGAGAGAGAGCGCGGGAGGCAGAGAGATGGAGAGAGGGTGGGAAAGAAATGGAGAGAGGGAGAGACGGAGAGAAATGGAGAGCAAGATCACGGGTCCCCATTGATTCATTCTGATTGCAAAGGTTAGGTTAAGGTTATGTGACATGGGCAAAGCCTGACTCTTTCTCTGGTTCCCCGTTTAAAGGTGAGTGGAAACTCTACTGGTTATTTCCCCTAAAGTTATGCGTAGCCATTGTCAAGAGCAAAGACCTTCTTTTTTTTTTACACACAGCTGCTTACTGCTAAATACTGCCTTGTCCAGAAGGGGACAATCTGTGTCTCTAATTGCTGTCACTGAAGCCTAGATTCATTATGTGACTTTCCCATTAAAATGTGAGCATTAATTTGTATAATGAAATATCACCCACTGCAGTGTTTATTAACTGTGGCCCCACACTGTATTCTGCACAATGTTAGCTACCTAAAAACTGTGGTTAATTTCACTAATGGATATTTTCCCACTCACTGTTCAAGAGGAAATTAATACTGTAACATTAGCTCTTTAACTTTTAGAGAAATTTAAATTCACTTCATTCCTTTCAACAAAATGTTAGCGAGTCATTAATCTAACATTGTGTTGCACAATGCGAGCACCTCTCAGTAAGCAATGCCATTGTGCTGTTCGGACTGAATTAGAATGAAGGGCGCATTATGTCCTCTCAGAGTTCCACTGTTTTGCCATCAAGGAGGAATCGTCAACGGATGTAAAAGTCATCGCCTTGATGTAATCATCATCATTTCAACCTGATCAAGTCAATCTGATCATGTATGAGTGATTTAAAGGGCAACACCTTGTAGATACATCAGATGGTTTCTGTGTATGAAGTGACCATGTTGAGTTGTGCTTACGCAGGGCCTGGCCTGGCCTGCTGCACTGAGTGAGTTAACGGAGGGCCTGAGATGAGGCCTCTGTTTCCTCTCTGCTGAAATATGGCCCTTCTGGGGACCCTTACTGTACCACTCAAAGCAGGACATAACTCAGCCCCCCCTCTGTTAGGTAACAGATTTCCATGCTCCCCCGTCCTGTTCCCTGTCCCCGGCCCCTCCTCATCTGACGGCGAGGTATTCAGAGAGGTCTGCAGAATCAGGGTTGAGGCTCCTCTCGTTGACCTGGATGTGCTATTTTACACAAAGATCCTAATTATGGTAGTGCACAAGTGCTCCTGCGCTACGCCTAGCTACGAGCTACGCTGGCTCCTTAATTCCCCTCCAGACCAGAGGTATTTGGTCCTTATTAAAGGGGGTGTGGGGGGGGCCCAGTTTGGGTGGTCTCCCTTCTCTCTTTTTAAGTGCATGGCGAAAAAAAGAGAGGGAAAAAAGCAAAGCATTGATTTCCTCAGCTGCAAGAGATTTCCATTTTAAGTTCTGAAGGCTTGAGCCATGCCTTTACTGGCACTTAAGGATGACATTTCTTTTGGGGGGGGGGGGCTGTAAAATGGTGTCTTCAGATACAGAGGTCAGGTCATCAGACTCACAGCATTCACAGTTAAATGTAGAACAAGAACAGGGGCTGATAAGAAATGAAGTGCTAAATACCATGAGGTCTCCATGAGTATACAGGATGTACTTAGTCATTCCCAGGCCTAATCTGAGAAAGGGAGAAAGCAATACGGAATGAAGAGGTATTGTAGCATCGTGTAGTAGACTGTCACTAGGGCGTACACTCAAGCTCTCCCCTCAGCCAAGTAATTAGAGCACAGCTCTGAAAGAAATGCTAAACACTCGTTTCATGCTCTTTTGTGTCTGATATGGGCTGACTCATATAGCACCACGCCATGGATTTTCACAGGTGGTCCAGTACAGCACTCTAAGCTACATTCCAAGCAGTACTCCAAAGCTACAAGGTACGCAACAACAAAAAAACACACTCAACGCAGAAACATAGTGTGGAACCCATGCTGTAGCATACGCAGCACGCAGGATGTTAGATTAGCCTGTTTGGACAATTAGCTGAGCCGATGTCCGTGATCTAAGGCGACCTTAGAATCGGCCTACATGTGACATTAGCCTGGATATTTACTGGGGCGTTTCTACCTTGCAGTGTAGTGAGGTATGACAACCTGCTCTGGCTCTGGCCAGTGGACACCGTGTCCACACCATTACTCTCAATGGGACCACCTCTACCTCCCAGCAGCTAACACAGAAGGTCATCCAGGTAGAGATATATTTTGACACTCGTTTGCTAGATATGGCTAAGATTAGAACAGTAGCTGCAGTGAACCACTGAATGCCATTGTCCCACGAACTACAGCATATTTCCAGGAAGCAGCTGTGTGCTTTGAATAACTGCCCTCGCCGACGGTATCGGACACGGCCAAATGGGGTCGACTCGAGTCGTAGGCAGAGAGCAGGGGGGCAGAAGGGAAAACGGTGGTAGCAGTAATATCCAAGGGGAACTCACTCCACTGACCTGTGTGTATCCTCAGGTGGACCTTGAGGTGGTGGGAGGTGCGGAAGGTCTTCCCACAGTAGGGGCAATCCTTGATGGCCGAGCCCAGGCTCCTGTCCCTGTGCTGGGAGGGGGCCTGCTGAACACTCCCCGCCGCCTTCCCCAGGTCATCCCCGATATCTGGAGCAACAAGAGAGAGACACACACAGACACACACAAAGGGAGGAGCGGTGAGTGTCACGTCAAACCGTCAACCATGTCAGAAAACACACTTTCACTTTGGCTTTGTCCTCCTTTTCCATCCAAATCTGCGAACACCACACAAAGTAAAACACATCAATGGGTTCACGTTTTGCCGCTATTCCTGCCCCCCCCCCCCATTTCAAGCTGACAGAACGCTGACAGTTCATAAGCTTTCAGGCTCCTTTAGAAACACCGGGCCGACCCCCTCCACACTCTCCCACTCCCGTCAGAATGTTTCATCCCCGCTATCCTCATCTTCTGGTAGCATATGGCGGATTGTGTTGAAATGAACAATACAAGGAAAGAAACGTCTCTGTCAGCAGTGGGCTAACGCGTCTCCGTATAGCGCCCTGATTTTGACAGGTAGCGTCGCTTCTGTCAGAGATGCGAGAGGGTGATAGGAGTGACCCCGCCCTGCTTGAACTGCCACTAATACTGCAGAGACGTGTGGAGACCAACAACTGCTCTCCACACAATCACCCGAATCTCAGGAGGAACTGAAATAGATTTGAAAAGAGTTGACGGCAGCACAGTCATAAGGTGAGGATGTTATCTCACACGTTCATATGGGTCATGACCTCATTACATGACCAGCTATCTGTGTAGACGGTTTCTGAAGAAGTCCTTGCAAGCTCTGATGTGTTATGAAAGCTACACTCTAGTCAAGCAGAATGACCGATGAGGTGGAGTGAACGCCAGAGCCCAATGCCAACATAATAACCTTGTTAACCACATACCCTGTTGCATCATGGGTAAGCAGGAAGAAGTACCAGTTCACAGTAAGATAAATTACTCTGTTTATGGCTCCACCCCCCCCCCCCCCCCCCCCCCACACACACACATCTGCTGCTGATGTTTCTTTGTTTTCTTTCCCGAGTCCGGCTCATGACATGGTATGTGTGTGGGGAGAGAGATCATCTGAATGGAGCAGCCCACTAAGGCAACCATGCCACACAATCAAAAGCATTTCTTCCAGTAGCTGAATCTTTTATTTTCTTCCCCACCCCAGTCCACCCTCTTTAAGAGTCAAATAAGGTTTCAAGAAAAGCCAGACTGAAGTCAGCAAGTCCTCCTACTGCTGGCACTGATCACATGATTCTACACCCCACTGCCAACGTACAGTGTACTATTGTATTTATGTGGATGTGACCCCCAAGGCAACAGGCATACCAGTGTTGAACAGTTTACATAGCCTTACCTGTAATAACCATGGCCCCGTTCATACTGTACACCCAATTCTGATCCGCATGTGACCTTTCCAAACCCACCCTCTCTCCGAACCAATGCATAGACAGACACAAGGCTTTTTAAATCAATTACTCCCGGCATGTCTGCAGTCCATATACAGACGTGGGATCTTAATTTGATCACCTTGTTGCAGGAGAACTTTCCCCGTAGCGCAGGAACTTTTAAACTTGTAGTGTATTGAGGTTTAAGAAAAGGCTTCTAAAGTTTGTCGTTTCCACTTTTCCCTTATGAAAAATGTATCAACTGCTGCAAAAATGTGCATGAATTATAATCCACATAATAGTTTACATTTCCTGTTGCTGCAGGATAATTTTCCCGCTGTAGGAAACTGGCTCAAATTAAGGGCTCAGAAACAACAATGGCGTTTGCTGGCCGAGAGGACTTGCACACCGATTTTACATGTAGAATCACGTGAGAAATGCTGCCAGTCAGAAGTCTCCAGCTGCTGGTCCCTAAAGCACAGCGCAGATCCCCATTCGGCACGACGTGTGCAGAGCCTTGAGATCCTACATCTGTACACATACGTACTGTAACCAAATTCTCCACAAACACATTTTACACCACTTGACATATCCCCTCTTGGCAATGTGTCCTCCTCTCATGTAGCAAATACAGGTCCACCTGTCCACCCCAGATGGAGTTGAATTAAACCCCTAAAAACACAGCTTATGGCCAGCCTCATCCTCCGGCCCTCTGTGTGGCAGGGTTAATAGTGATCCTGTACCAGGGAGAGGATGCTCTGCCAGCATTTAACAGTCCTTCAATAACAAATGTTCCAATCGCTATATACTCGCACGCAAACAAATACACGAGCACGCCCGCACACACACACAGACACACACACACACACACACACACACAGACACACACACACACAGACACACACACACACACCAAAACTTCAATGTATCTGTTCATGTAGTGTATGGATGAGTGGGAGAGAGAGAGAGAGAGAGAGAGAGAGCGAGAGAGTCCCCCAGCGTGGTTGTCCTTAATCAGCTGACTGATCCCAAGCTTTTAATAGGGCTGTTCCAATTACTGTAAAAGTCATCCTGCGCCGTATAACCACAAATATTGACAGTTTATTGCACAACACATTTATGACATTTGAAGGTCACCTCATATATTACACGACGTCTTCCAGGAGGAGCGAGTCTGGGACAGAGAGATTCTCGATAACTCGCCACCTATAACTATTCTCCATGTATTGATTTTCCATTGCTTTGCTCCTTTTTATGCAAAGGAAAAATCTGTAAGAGACACAACATTACAATTGATTGTCACAGGCAAGGCACTGGCTTCATCCATTACCCTGTTGAATCCTGCTGCCATCATCTCTCAGAGACTACTAGAGCGCACACACTGCTAGTGTACCGTTAGGCCACAGCCAGTGTTGTATATGTCTAATGCGTTAAGTTGGCTTAGTTCAAGTTAATATTACCCAGAGGTGAGCGAAAAGCCTTACGTGGATATGGTCAGACGCTTTCACCGTTGTCATGTCTTAGTGATCGATGTCATTTTGACAACTGCTATTGATTTAACACGCACCTTTCGCTCATAAATAAAATGACACCATTGAATGAAACATCCCTCGTGTTACTGTACTTCTCTTACTACACACTGAAAACTGCAATTGTGTAGCTTGTTATTTTTCCTTCGCTAATCTAACACACTGTACTCTTATCCCGAACACGCACTGCTTTTCCAGTTACATACAAACTGACACATCCAGGCTCTGTTGCAGTGGAATAATATCACACACACACGCATACATAATTCAGACTTTCTGATTTGAGACCAGCTCTGATTTTATTGGGCTCATCCAAATGTAATGGAACATAACAGAACAAAGGGCTGAGATCAGATTGGAGCAGAGTTGTACAGGCCATCTGGGAGGAGGATGAGTATCAGTCATTCTGGCTGCTGTCTGCTGCACTACAGCTCTGACACCAGGAGCTCGGCTAGTGACAATACAAAAAAAACTCCTCAACCACCAAGGGGGAAGTGCCACAGGAGCCCACCGACACATACAACACCCGTACCTGTTTGGGTGTGTGTGCGCGCGTGTGTGTGTGTGTCTGTGTGTCTGTCCTCTGAGGCAGCCCCTCCAGACGGACCACACCCTGTTCCCATTAATGGAGAAAGCAACAACAACAAAGGAATAGCTGAGGGGAAAAAGCCTCTTCCTTAATGGTGCTCTTTCAATCACACTTCCAGGCTAAATTGTTCCGTGGTTTTGATTACAGTGATATCACTTTCATACAACAACAACAGAAAATATATAAAAATTGTGTCATAAAAACACAAGATGTCTCCCTCTCTCTCCATTATTCTAATGCATCGTGTGTTCTGTCAAAGCCAGTGTCCTTCTCCCTCTATGTAACTACTGTCAACGGTAAGGAAACGTGTGGATTTCCACAAAAAAAAGAGAGAGCAAGTTAAATGTGATGACATCATTTGAAAGGCATTAGGCTTTTAAAAATGCGCCCGGGGGGAGTTGATTTCCTTACGCCGGAGCAACACAACACCATCCGGCTGATCCTCTGTTCTCTTTCTTTATTTGGACGGGTGCCATCTTTGTGAACGGCTGGTTCATGCGAGTTAATCAATTTGAGGTTTAGTTACACTGCTGAGGCTAGCATTCTAGCCACTGCTAGAAAGTAATCTGAACTCGTCGAATTTATTAACCAAACACCAATTATCATTAAACACCACTGCATTATCCCTACTTTTACTACCTGACAAGGACTACTTAATGACATTTTTTGATTAAAGTTATTTAGTGTGTGATTTATGGCCACAAAACTCCTAATGCAGACAACTACGCAGATGCTAGTGAAAGCACTTTTTTGGGGGGAGGGAATGCGAGTACACGGGGAGCCCAGAACCCTCTAAGGTATCACGGCAACCAGCTTCAGACCAGGAAAAGACCACAGGCACACGAGATGAACCCACTAACACTTGGGCAGAGGGTGCTATCGGTGACCCTGTGTAACAAAATGAAATAAAACACAATTAATAAGAAATTCAGAAAGTGTTTACCCCCGTGATGTTTGTGAGATGAAACAGCCGCAAAATGTGCTACATATAAAGGCACGCGGGTAAACAGGGGCACCAGATGTTCTTTGATGTTAATAATGGCATTTATTATTAATATTAATTAGACCGCATTCAGCAATACATTTGGGCCATTTCCAAGTCAATTAAGCAAAATGGCATTCGGGAGATGTTGAAACGACATTTTAAGGCAGGTGTTCAGCAGTCCCCTAATAAAACATTTTCACAGCTACTGAAAAACAACTATTTTGGGCTGCTTTTGTCTATGTCGGCTGCCGGGTACATGTTTCCTTGCTCCAAGCAGCGCCGTGACTGAACCCTTCATTTATATATTAACAGAAATCATTCTGTCTTATTTCCATTGTCAATATAACATAAATAACAGTGATTTGATTAGTATATTAACGATTAGGCTTTGCCTTGGCAGTGAGTTGCTCATGTGCATACATGCACTGTATATGAGCCAGCAAAGTCCACACAGACTGACGAGAGAGATTAAACCAGATATGAAATCATGATTATGAAAATAACAATTTGTGAAAAACACTGCGGATTAAATCTACCATTCACCAAATGATTTGAACAGCTTCATTCTGGGGTACGGCACACAAGGCCAAATAGACACTTCAACACCAAACGCTGCTCTCATCCTGGTCTCTCCTCACAGACCAGCAGTGTACTAGTACCAGTACCCGTGTCAACAGTAAATACCAGTCTGAAAAGAAAATCAAATTACAGAGCACATGGTAGTGCAGCCCAGTGGGGGATGCGTTGTCGATATAATCCCGGACCCTATGTGTAAGGGGAAAATAAAGCCATTTTAAAGCTCCATCGTGTGTAATCTGGACCTTGAAAGGGAAGCCCCACCTCAAGCTAGCTCCGATTTGGCAGGAGTTAAAAAATTTTTTTTTTTAAATGTAAGCTCCCCGAGGCTGAGCCACACAATGGTACATTAACAATCTGTGCATTCATTTATCAGGGAGCTGCGTTTTGGACTCTGTGTTTATGGCGCACTGTACTTATCATCGCTGGAAATGAATGAACATGCCTCCTCTTGCAACCAAACATGCACCTGTGCCGCAGAGATGCTAATCACAAACATTTATATTTATTAGCACTGGTCTCACTACAATTGGTCTTAATAAAAAAGGAGGAGGAAATATGAGCCGTTTCCTGCCTGCTGAAGGCAGAGGAGACATTTCTAAATTGTATTGTAGCACACATTTATTCGCTTATTTGTTCCCAATTTTTTGATCGATGAAGAGGTAGGGGAAATTATGTTTAATCAATTTTCTGTTTAATTTCCATATTTTATGGATTATTCCTCTGAAATTAAGCTGGAGTCAGAACTCCCTGATGCCAAAGACCATACCTGTACAGCCTTATTGAACTACAACACATCAAATCATGTGGAGCTCCATAAGGAATCATTCATCTCATTCATAAACTATAGGACCGGCCCACATAGGAGATTCAACAGAAAACATTATCAGACATATACTGTACACTAAACCTCTTTATATCAAGAATGTTTCATGGCATGGTATCATTTTGGAGGATGGCTAAGCTAGCGGTTTAGGATGCATTCGGACAGTGGACGTCCCCTCTGCTCTCCCCCCCCCCCCCCCCCCCCCTCCTTCCCCCCCCCCCCCCCCCCCCCCCCCTCTACCAGTGACAGAAGGTGCATCTCTCCCCCTGTATAGACGATGCCTCTGCCGAGCTAGGGGAACAGCAATGGTGGCATAAGTTTCTGCCTGGCACGGGCCCCATCTTTGTTTTCTCTTCTCAAGTCTGTTTCTAGGCTTCAAAGAGCATTGAAAAAAAAAGACCCAGTCACAGCTAAAGAAGCACTGAGGTCTCACTAACGTTATCATTCTGCAGGATGGATCACAGCTCCAGGGAGAGACGGCAGGACAGAGGGTCGGGAGTGGGACGGAGACATCCACCCCGGATGCCGCTGTCTGTCCGCCCGCACGAGGGGAGCAAGGGAGGACAGGGACATTTCACTGGGCTTAAAGGGACTTATTGAGGCGGGCGTCTTTTAGGACACAATGGCCAGGAGGAGGGTCTGGGGGAAGGGGGTATTAATCAGGGTAAATATTCATCATGCACACTGTTTGGCAGGAAGTGAGTAGTTATTATTAGTGAAGACTGAGCAGGTCCTGTCTTCACAGGGCTTTCTATGGATCCAGGCTGGAGGAGGATGAACAGGAGGAGGGGAGGAGGGTGGGGGCAGGGCGATAAGGTGAGAGAGGAAGAGAGGCCAGGAGATAAGAGAGCATATCCAGTACTGATGCACTGATAGCTCATACGTCTCTGTGTAAAGGAAATATAGTATGTCCTACGTGAACAATTGCTATCCTACAATCGTGGTAAACGAAACCACTTGGTAATACAACAGCGTGTTCCAGGAAGACAGCATATAACGTATTTACAGGACACTGTAACAACACTGCATGCATGCCCTGTAACTTTAAAAGGTGCAAATATCATCTTCTGCTGTCATTGATTTCCTATTCATTTTCCACCACACCAAATCAACAACAAGCACAATGGGCAATCATAAACTGGAGTTACAGATCCACATTCAAGGCTCTCTACCACCAGGTACAGTGTGTGTGCATATGTATATATATATAGATAGATACAACATGACCACTCATTCCAAGATCACGGGCATTAATATGGAGTTGGTCCCCCCTTTGCTGCTATAACAGCCTCCACTCTTCTGGGAAGGCTTTCCACTAGATGTTGGAACATTGCTGCGGGGACTTGCCTCCATTCAGCCGCAAGAGCATTAGTGAGATCGGGCACAGATGCTTGGCGATTAGGACTGGCTTGCAGTCAGCGTTCCAATTCATCCCAAAATAATTCGATGGGGTTGAGGTCAGGGCTCTGTGCAGGCCATTTCTGTATGGACCTCGCATTGTGCACGGGGGAATTGTCAAGCTGAAAGAGGAAAGGGGCTTCCCCAAACTGTTGCCACAAAGATGGAAGCACAGAATCGTCTGGAATATCATTGTATGTTGTAGCGTTAATATTTCCCTTCTGGTACTAAGGGGCCTAGCCCAAACCATGAAAAACAGCACAGACCATTATTCCTCCTCTACCAAGCTTTACAGTTGGCACTATGCATTCGGACAGGTAGCGTTTTCCTGGCATCCGCCAAACCCAGATTCGTCTATTGGACTACCATAAGGTAAAGAGTAATTCATCACTCCAGAGAATGTGTTTCCACTGCTCCAGAGTCCAATGGCGGCGAGCTTAACACCACCTTTATAAATAAAACACAGAAATATCATATTTACAGTATACAGACTCTTTGCTATGAGACTCGAAATTGAGCTCATGTGCATTCTGTTTCCATTGATCATCCTTGAGATGTTTCTACAAGTCCTCCTGTGGTAAATTCAATTGATTGGACATGATTTGGAAAGGCATACACCTGTCTATATAAGGTCCCACAGTTGACAGTGCATGTCAGAGTAAAAACAAAGCCATGAGGTCGAAAGAACTGTCCGTAGAGCTCCGAGACAGGATTGTGTCGAGGCACAGAGCACCTAAGGTTCCTCTGTGGAGATGGGAAAACCTTCCAGAAGGACAGCCATATCTGCAGCACTCCACCAATCATGCCTTTATGGTAGAGTGGCCAGACGGAAGCCACTCTTCAGTCAAAAGCAGATGACACTTGGAGTTTGCCAAAAGGCACCTAAAGGCTTCTCACGACCATGAAAAATAACATTCTTTGGTCGGAAGAAACCAAGATTGAACTCTTTGGCTATAATACCAAGTGTCACGTCTGGAGGAAACCTGGAACCATTCCTACAGTGATGCATGGTGGTGGCAATTTCATGCTGTGGGGATGTTTTTCAGGGGCAGGGCCTAGGAGACTAGTCAGGATTAAGGGAAAGATGAACGGAGAGATCCTTGATGAAAACCTGTCCCAGAGCGTTCAGGACCTCAGGTTCACCTTCCAACAGGACCTCAGGTTCACCTTCCAACAGGACCTCAGGTTCCCCATCCAACAGGACAACGAAAATGTGGAAATAGTAAAGGGTTCTGAATACTTTTCGAATGCACTGTATAGTGTACTCTATATACAGTTGAAGTCGGAAGTTTACATAGGTTTGTAGGCCTCCTTGCTCGTACACACCTTTTCAGTTCTACCCACAAATGTTCTATAGGATTGAGGTCAGGGCTTTGTGGTGGCCCCTCCAATACCTTGACTTTGTTGTCCCTAAGACATTTTGCCACAACTTTGAAAGTATGTTTGGGGTCATTGTCCATTTGGAAGACCCATTTGTGACCAAGCTTTAACTTCCTGGCTGATGTCTTGAGATACATCCACATAATTGTCCTCCATCATGATGCCATCTATTTTGTGAATTGCACCAGTCCCTCCTGCAGCAAAGCACCCCCACAACGTGATGCTGCCACCCCTGTGCTTCATGGTTGGGATGGTGTTCTTCGGCTTGCAAGCCTTCCCCATTATCCTCCAAACATAATGATGGTCATTATGGCCAAACAGTTCTATTTTTGTTTCATCAGACCAGAGGACATTTCTCCAAAAAGTACAATCTTTGTCCCCATATGCAGTTGCAAACTGTAGTCTGGCTTTTTTATGGCGGTTTTGGAACAGTGGCTTCTTCCTTGCTGAGCGACCTTTCAGGTTATGTGGATATAGGACTCGTTTTACTGTGGATATAGATACTTGTGTACCATCTTCACAAGGTAATTTGCTGTTGTTCTGGGATTGATTTGCACTTCTCACACAAAAGTACGGTCGTCTCTAGGAGACAGAACGCGTCACCATCCTTAGTGGTATGACGGCTCCGTGGTCCCATGGTGTTTATACTTGTGTACTATTGTTTGTACAGCTGAACATGGTACTTTCAGGAGTTTGGAAATTGCTCCCAAGGATGAACCAGACTTGTGGAGGTCTACAATTTTGTTTCTGTGGTCATGGCTGATTTATTTTGATTTTCACATGATGTCAAGCAAAGAGGCACAGAGTTTGAAGGTAGGCCTTGAAATACATCCACAGGCTCAGCTCCAATTGACTCAAATTATGTCAATTAGCCTATCAGAAGCATCTAAAGCCATGACATCATTTTCTGGAATTTTCCAAGCTGTTTAAAGGCACAGTCAACTTAGTGTATGTAAACTTCTGACCCACTGGAATTGTGATACAGTGAATTATAAGTGAAATAATCGGTCTGTAAACAATTGTTGGAAAAATGACTTGTGTCATGCACAAAGTAGATGTCCTTACCAACTTCCCAAAACTAGTTTGTTAACAAGAAATTTGTGGAGTGGTTTAAAAATGAGTTTTAATGACTCCAACCTAAGTGTATGTAATCCTTCGACTTCAACTGCATATATATATATAGCATCAGAGTTATATAAGCATCACAACCATTAACCGCTATTCAAACATCTGTTTAAAATGAATCCAAAGTCTCATTAAGAACCCATAATAAAATAGTCATTATCTAAGGGAAGAATGTATACTGATCAATACCTCAATTACATAAATGTGCACTTAAAGATATATATTATCATAAAGGTGATGACAAGGCCACAGAGGAGAGGTGCATTTCAGTGTGCTGTGCTTCAATTCAAGCTGTTCTGAATTGTACTGAAATTATCCCCCTCTCTCTCTTCTCTCTCCCTCCACAGTCAGGGTGCCCGTAAATCCGGAGACCAAGGACGTTTCCCATTTTCCTCTTATATGAACTTGTCCAGTGTCTCGGAAAATGAAATAAAAAGATTTATACTGCTGCTCCAAACACCAGTGTGTCTCGTGAGTGAGCCATACTATCAGAATACATTAGAGAAAGGCCAGATTTTGGCAAAGTGGTATTAAAACAGTGGCCCTCCCCACAGCTCTACCTCCTCTCCAACAGTCCCTCAGGGTTAAACTAGCTCAGCCAAAATGACACCACTAATAAGGATAATACTAATAATTGCCTTGTATTATAAAGCAAGAACCAAATTGAAATGGGATTTCTTTCCACTGTAAATAATTTAAAAAAGGAGTACAATGCCAATGAAATAAATAAATAGAAACCTGCCTCCCTCCTTCAGTTTGTGGTGTCTCAGAACCAAATCCCAGGCTGTCCTCTCCCCTTCTCTACTCGTCCCATAGCACCCAGTCCACCCAGTTTACACAGTCAACGCAACGCCTCACACATAGCCCTTATTAAAGAGCACGCTCTGTTCCACTGGCGGAGTGTTCATTTGTTATGAAGGTCATTGACAGAGAGTAATAATCACCATTGGGGATCTAACAATTTGCCATTTCAGAGCATTGCTGCAGCGCTGATGACTCAACTATTAATAGACTCCCCCTGCCTTATACGACTAGAAACTATTCTGGTATCCCCCCCCCCAAAAAAAAAAAACGTTATTCTTTATTCCCTTCGTCATTGTTTTCTTCTACGGAGAGAAGAGATATCTGACATTTGAAGCAAATGAATGTGAACTTAAGCCCCCCCCCCAAAAAAAACGGTACCCCGTGGTTGGATATTGAAAATGAAATCACATTGTTAAACAGAGACGGGGTGGAAACTTTCTCTCGATGCCTCCCTCTTAGCATTGTACCAACAAACTGACAGTTAACCAGACACTAGGATTCTCTTATACTGATCTAATGCACTGAACACTTTCTACACGCAAACAATAACAGTTTATTCTAAAAACTCATTTACTCCCGCTTAGTGTTGCTAGGGCATTCAAACATGTGTCCAAACAAATACTTCAGGCTTATAGCTATTTTTTTTTTATCAAGCTCCGAGCATTTGTTCTTTTGAAGTGATCAGCATTTATGGAACGGAGAGTGGAAGTTTGAATCCTTTATCTACAGAGGCTCAACATTTCAAGACTAATTACAAATTAATCTGCATCTCTATATCTGCAATAAGAGTGTATAACTCCTCTCACTAAGAACTATCTGTTATATATTTATACATCCTCCGCATACAGGAAACAGGCGGTCGTCCATACAGCGACATCAAGTCAGAGGATTGCGAATATTAATAATTGATCATTAGCTTGATATGTCTAAGCGTGCCCAAGTTTGGTTTTCAAAGTTGACCGGTTCCATTAGGCCGCTCGCTACTCAGGCCTGGAGTGCTCTTGACTAGAAGGTCGAGCATGGACATAGAGTAAGGTCTCTCTCTCTCTGTCTTTCTCTCTCTCTGGTGGGTTCTAAACAGGGGACACTATCACTTAAAATGTGCTGCCAACGCAACTCCTGGGATAACAAATTAGACACAAAGTAATACTGAACTTTGACTATGTTTACTCTGATGACCAATGAAAATGAAGCATACTGTACAGTAGGAACCTTATAGACAGAATGAAACACCATGTCCCATGACTGTCTGCATTGAGAGAATGGTTAACACCTCTGAAGCAGAGTTTATGACTGGATATATGGAAACCATGGCGACTCCCTGGGCCTTCAACTTGTACCTGTCACCTCCGGCTGGCTGAACTACAGACATACAGACACAAGCTCTGATTGGTTGCCTGGTTGCTTCAATATGTATTTTTTAAATTAAACCTTTATTTAACTAGGCAAGTCAGTTAAGAACAAATTCTTATTTACAATGACGGCCTAGGAACAGTGGGTTAACGATTTTTACCTTGTCAGCTCGGGGATTCAATCTAGCAACCTTTCGGTTACTGGGCCAACACTCTAACCACTAGGCTACCCACCACCCCAAAATGTATAGAGTCCTAAACATTCTCATTCTCTCTCTCTGTCTCTCTCTCTCTCTCCCTCTCTCTCTCTCTCTCTCTCACACACACACACACACACACTATCTATACTGCTCTGTCTCTCTGTCTCTCTCTCTCTCTCACACACACACACACACACACACTATCTATACTGCTCTCTCTCTCTGTCTCTCTCTCTCTCTCTCTCTCTCACACACACACTATCTATACTGCTCTGTTTCTCTCTGTCTCACTCTCTCTCTACTCATTCTGGGCCTGGATGATGGTGCACTCCCATGACGGCGAACCTCTGGGCACCTCGACTGCCGTTAACTGCTTGTGGCACGAGCCGAGGAAATGGGTCATTAAATCAAACGAGCCAGGACCAACCTCCCAGCGTCCCAGATCTGTTTCCAATCAGATAGCTTCCTTTAAAGGGAGCCAGGATCTCACTCGGCATTAGCGTCATCAAAGCGGTCTCCACTGCTACCTCCGCTAGCGCTCTAATCTGCATGTGAGCTGCACAGGGGAAAAGGGCAGACATCTTGTGATGAGGTAAATACTTCAAATGTTAGCCACAGGAGTGTCGTCTTACCCTTTAAACAGACACAAATTTGTGATACAACCTCCTCCCAATCTCTCACCTCCTCTCTTACTCTCACCCCCCCCCCCCCACCCCCCCCACACACACACTTTCTCTCTCTCTATTTCTCTCTCTCATATGCACATTGGCACACACATATACAGTCTGGTCAAAATCCCCAGAACAAAACAGCAAAAATAGAGTTGCTTACTACCCAATGGTAAGAAAATGTGAAGGAGAAAACTCTCTCCACACTTGTTGCTTTTACCTCGACATTCTCTTTTTTTCTTTTTCTTT
Source organism: Oncorhynchus kisutch (assembly GCF_002021735.2). Lineage (NCBI taxonomy): Eukaryota > Metazoa > Chordata > Actinopteri > Salmoniformes > Salmonidae > Oncorhynchus > Oncorhynchus kisutch. The sequence goes on from NC_034176.2 coordinate 58,386,653, forward strand.
TCTAGAAAAAGATAAATGAACACCATTTCTTGCACCTGTCCTACCTTCCCATCCTCCCTAAAACGATAAGGGATTTCATTAACGTGAGAACGCTTGGGCTGAAAGAAACATAATTGCTTCAGTGTTTTTTGTTGCCATCGCACCCGCCCTAATTTCTTCCTTCCCTTTACTCTTGACTGCTAAGTGAATATTATATAAACAGAGAGGATGAGGCAAGGTTGAAAATATTGAGAAACCGTGGTCATGTTAACACCAAACAAGGAGTCGAGAGAGACGAAGAAGAGGAAACGAGAGGAAGTAAGGCAATAGCATGACAGTGGGTGTGAGTGATATGATCAATCGGGAAAGATCACAGCATTCCGTAATGATTTAAGCACTAGGACTGATCCTCACCGGTCCGTGATGGATAACTGTATGAAAAAAAAAAGATACATAATTTCTTGACTTGCCATTTACACAGCATTGCACCTGAAAGCCGGGCGGAATAATAGACAGTTTAAAATGTCAGGGAACTAACTAAGAAAGGGAGACGGGTTGGCCGACGGAATGTTAATTAGAACAGCCGCCTAATGGCCGTGGCAGCCCTGAGAAGGGATGAGGAAGTGCTTCTCTGCACTAGAAAACACTTCCCAGATATACTTCAGTCCAATTAGTTAGGCCCATTGCTTGGGTTTTTGGAGATGTCCAGTCACAAACCAAATATATTCAGTTATGAAACCCAACGTAAGAATATTCTCCTTCTGGAAACAAATGTATAGGATTTACCTATCTATCCCAGAGCAGACCTGCACGTTGAGCCGGAGCCAGAAGCACATGATTGTGTTAATTAATCTGCCATTGTAAGCGGGGGGGGGAACAGCTGCAGTGGCTCTCGTGGCTGCGTTGTCAAAGCAAAACAATGCAATGTTAAGCTTCCCCGTTGAATCTTCCATTACAAAGGAGCTCCAACACAGGGCTAAATTCATAAATCCACAGATCAATGTTTACCGGCACTAATGTCTGACCTTTAAAGGGAAAAAGGTTTTAACATGCTTAATTTCGGCTTGAAATATGGTCAGATATGTGATACCTAGGATTTGGGCCAATTCCCCGAGCTTTGAAAAGAAACAAATTGAGAGAGAGAGAGAGAGAGAGAGAGAGAGAGAGAGAGAGAGAGAGAGAGAGAGAGAGAGAGGGAGAGAGAGAGAGAGGGGGACAGAGACGGAGAGAGAGAGAGAGGGACAGAGACGGAGAGAGAGAGAGGGACAGAGACGGAGCGAGAGAGAAAGAGAGAGAGAGAGGGACAGAGACGGAGCGCGAGAGAGAGAGAGAGAGAGAGGGACAGAGACGGAGAGAGGGGAAAATAAAGAGGCCTGATCTCTAAAACAGAGACAAACAGGATTCACCAGCTGGGCGTTGGTATTTGAAAACAATACATCTAACACGATTAGGAGGGATCCATCGATCGCTGTTATGTGGCTTTAATTCAGAGGGGAGGGGAAGGGTGTGCGAGGGTGGTTGTAGATTGATTGCGTGACAGCTACAGACAGCTACAGACAGCTACAGACGATGGCCGTGAAGATGTGGCTGATTCCCACAGGAATAGGTCAACTCAGCCGTAAGTAATGGCTATGGAAATATGTCGCGTTTTATGTTCATACAGTATGGCCTTAAGACCTAATACCACAGATCTCACAATGTTCCCCAAAACATGTATCGAACAGCTACCTCATAATATGACCTTTATTGCATTGGTCTGATACACGTACCCATATGTCTAGCGCATGTGAGTCAAAAGAAGTCAACTTCTAGTTAATGGAGAAAGCCCATATGGCATGGTATGAATTCCTACTGTGGTGTATACAGTAGAGACGGGGGTTTTTGTCACCGGCGGTTGGTGGAACCTTCATTGGGGAGGACGGGCTCGTGGTAATGGCTGGAGCGGAATCGGTGGAACGGTATCAAACCGATGGTTTCCGTGTGTTTGATGCCATTCCATTTGTTCCGTTCTGGCCATCATTATGAGCCGTCCTGCCCTCAGCAGCCTCCACCGGATTTATATTACAATTACAAAGTGCATGCGAGACAAAATAAGTCAATTTATAGTTCATGAAGAAAGCCCATGGCATAATATTAATTACTACTGTGGTGTAGACAGTGGAAACCTCTTTTTATATTACAATGTATGAGGAAACAGTCAAAACAGGAAACAGTCAAAACAGGAAACAGTCAAAACAGGAAACAGACATTTTAATCTAAAGAAAGTGTTGTTTTTTAGCGATTTAGGCTGGATTCATTTTGGAGTTCATTTGCAGATTTGGGTAATCTCCATTGGCAGTCTGTTAAAGTCAGATAAACAGACTGTGATAAATACAGGAGATAAATAGCTACATAGAGAATTAGACACTGGCAACGGTCTAACACAATCTACGGGCTATTTCCGTCAGGCAGCAGGCCACAGTACAACAAAAAAAAACACACTGATTGAGATAGCAGCTAGATGCATCACCAACACCATGCTGGAAAATATGGTGTGTTCCTGTGAGCTCGTTTCCAGAGAGACGGGGATGCACCCCAAAAAGCATCAAAATGTCTGGACCTGACCCCACACTGCAGTGGGAGCCCGTCTGTTGAGGCTAAAGCCCCTCCAAGAGCCCACGCAGCATGCGGTTGAAGAGAAAACATCTCCACAATGAGGGAGTGATTTTACAATGCAATCAATGGCTGCTACTTCATTTAGTAAGGGGTATGTGGGGATACTGGGTGAGGAATATCTATGGCCTCTGAACCAAGTATCCGTTTGCCTCAGTCTGACAGTAGACACACGTACCATTGAAATCCCAATGCATAACATCACAACATGATTTGAAATAAATAGTGTGGGGAGGCAGCACTTCCTCTGAAATAGATCAGATTTGAGCCATTAATTGTAGCTAAAGCAGGCGAATCCAGTCGCAATTCAAGTGATGGGCTGTTACTTTCATAGAGTTACTGTAATTTGTACGGACGCACACTGTAGAAAGCTTACAGATGGAGAACGGTGACACGGCGCTAACACGCATCTCAAAAGTGTCGCTCGCTACAGCATCTCACCTGTCCAACACATTGGATATTTCAGAAAGCCATCAGATGTTAGGCTTACCGCTACAGTGAGTAGTAGAAAGCATCGGATAAGGAAACAGGCGGGAGGCAAAGGAGAACTCTACACTTGTCAACTCTGCAGGACAGATACGTAGCTTTGAAATGCTGAACGAGATAGGTGGCATCTGGTCATTATCTGATGGCTGCCTTGCCGGTTATTAGGTCAAATGGAAATGGTAGGTGTTTCCAGTTGGTGTTTGGTAAAGCTTAACTCGAACTAGACTTCTTATGGTAAGTCAACTTCAATCCAACAATAACTGTGTAACGACTCTGGTGATGTAAAAATAATCTTTATGGAAATAGATCTCATTGAATGGGTGCCATGTTCATACTGTGAGCAGCTTGTGTCTCATGAACATAATCCAGAAATGTCCTCTAAACTTTTCTCTCCAAACTTTCCGATGGTCCTTTTTTTTCTCTCTCTCTCTCCAAGAGATGAAAGAAAGAGGACAAAAGGCTGTGTCTGTGTTGTTGAGGACCAGCGGGAAAGGTATGAAATGTGAGGCCGGGGCTCAAAGACCCAGAGAGTGTGGGACCAAAAGGGATTTCACGTCCTCCTCTGAATCCTCATCTCTGTGTCTAATAGGAAATACCTGATTCTGGCCACAGGAGCGCTGCACCGGCACGATTACACCTCACGCGCAACCCACGCCAGGAGAGGTGGCATTTGGCCGATCCGTCGCCACGAGGGGTTCTGCCACGACTTAGCCCCGTTACTTAAGGGGGGGGGGGGGGGGGGGGCACACAGGGGAGGATTGAGCTTCCCCAAAAGCCCTGGTTAAACCTGTGTCCTGTCTCCAGAGGGAGCAACTTCAGACAGGGTCGAGGCCTGATGTTCAGAGCAGAGCTCCATCCGCTGAGACTCGTAGGAAACTTTGAGACGGAGCCTGATCCCCGTGCCTCTGGTGAGCTAGTGCATCAGGTCACATGATCAATACAATACAATGCCGTCGCACTGCACTGGACTTGGAGTTTGAATAAGGATCAGATCATTCCTTTAGTATAAGCCAGGCCTGGAATGGTGAGGGCCCTCAACATAGGCAATATCACCGGCTTTGCATTTACTGGGACTAGTGTCACAGGAGATATAGGCAGAATAACAGTGTGGGAACTATGGGAGCTGATACAATGTATCTTCACCTTGGTTTACCAAGTCATAAAGGTGTGACATTAATAACCCCCACAGTTTCAATACATACGGAGAGAGAAAGAAATGCAATGTTCTGAGCTTATGTTGTATCATCTTCAGTGAATTAAACACCTTTGGTATTTTGTAAACAAACATGGCTAACAGCTCTTTTCACGTGAAAGTTAATCTCAAGCAACATATGCTCTTAAGAAAAAACAATAGGTGTTAACCATCTCAATTGCAATCGTGCTAGATCTTAGACAAACAAACACTTTGCTTTGTTACCAAGACAACTGAGACAATATGACTACTGCGGCATTGTCAGAGCTGCTACTTCCTGCTCGTTATGTGTGACAAGCCAAAGTGGAGCTCGAGAGAGTCGACTGCATTGACTCCAGCTCCAACCCACTGTAGCCTATTGCCGGTAAGATTGTCAAACTAGTATCCACCTGGGCAAACAGTAAAAACACAACCTGGATCTCACACACACTTTCCATTTTTATCCTTTCTTTTTTTGTTTGTTGTTGTTGTTGCCTTCCATAGCGACAAAATGAATTCAGCTCCAAACCTAATTAATCCACAAAGGTTTCATGTCTTAATCCCCAAAGTCAAGGGGGTTATTGTCCTCACAAATGAGGTCAACGTTCCTCCCAGTGGAAATAAGGGAACAGAAGTGAGAAAAGGACAGAAAGAGAGAGCAAGAGGAGTGCTTTTCTCTCTGGGATTCCAGAGCAGTGCGACACGGTGGCAGAGGCCAGGTAAACAGGGCTTGAGGTGGTGACCTGTCCAGGGGCCGTCACTGCTTACCTAGGAACTAATATCTACACTAGGGTAAGAAGCATTCATTGCCTAACGCCATAATATGAGCACTCTACACCCGTATCCAACAGAGGACACAAACTGAGCATGCTCCGAAAGGAATAGGGGGAGGGCAAAGGAGACGGAGATAGAGACGGAGCGGAGGAGAGGAAAATAAAACAGCCGCCAATCACGACGCAGACCTTTCGAACCAGGAAGATCAAAAGCTGGTTTCCACGGTAATTGTCGCTAAGGCAGGCTCTGACAGTGCCGACACTGAGCAGGGTTGTGTGACACGTTAATGACAACGATACAATCCTCCGTCTGCTTTGGATGGGAGAGATGAAACACATGCCTGTACCATCCTGCCTCTCCCAGGGCTGGAGCCAGCGTCCCACTCAGTGTCATGGTGGAGCTCCCTGTGAGCGGCCCCTGTGTGTCCCTCCCTGGTCCCTGGGGCCCATAACGAAGTCCAGGGGACCGTTTGGGCAAGGGCCTGCTGGTCAGAGCCTTTCCAATTAGGATAACCTATCAGGGCTTTAGTGAATAGAGGCAGCCAATCTGGAGGCTAGTGGGAACCCACAGCAGAGGATTCAACAGCTTGGAGAAATCTGTTTCTGTATCTAATGCACAGTATGGTAAGGGGGAAATGAATCTACTGTAAAGGCACAAGATCAAATTGGCAAAAAGGAACACCTAACACAGAACAGAGAGCGGTATCTTCTGCCCACACTGGTACGGCTGTGGAGAGGGCCCATACGAACCCAACATACAGTACAACACAGTCTCATTAGTAACTCCTAAGTTGTTTATGATTACCCATAATTATGAACACTCCAAGAAAACCTAAAAAAAACAACAAGGGAGACATGAAATAAATGGTGACAAAAATGTATGTAGACTTGTTACAGACATTTTCATTTCAAAATTCGTCTTTCAAGCTGGTGGAATGAAATTGGTTTCCATTGACATCGCTACCGCTGTGTTTGTCACATTAGTTTAAACTGACAGTGAGAATCAAAATCTGGGAATGCTGCTTTATTCTTATGCTCAATTTGAAAATCAGCTGTCAAAGTCAGTGTTTGTTGATTTTTATCGAGAGGATTATTACATTTTCAGAAAGTGACAATTAAAAATGTCTATCATGCCATAGGCATCAAACACCAATCTGTAACAAGAGGGTGGCATGCGAAACTACTGTAAGCAGCCTATTAGCGGCTGTAAACTTCGTGAAAAGCTACGAAGAAAGGATCGATACTAAATATTTGGTGATTTGTCCAGAGTTCTCAACTTCCCAATTCTGGAAATCATTTCCCCCTGTACAGAATGTCCCCTTTGAGTAAAGAGCTCTGATAGCGGCTGTCATAAGAGAGTTTTTCCCCATGACTGTTTTAAGTGAAAAACGATGGATCCTCGGGTCATCCTTGGGTCACATACGCTCACTGGTAGGATAGACGCAATTGGATAATGACTCTGACATGGGGGGGGGGGGGGGGGGGGGCAGTTGGTTAAAGACTCAATTGAGTCTGCTCTGGCAGGCAGGAGAAGAGAAACCAACGGGTTACAGAGCTTTTTGCCTCCGCTGCGTCTCCCTCCATCGCAGAGGATATACAGAGGAGGTAAGAGAAAAAAAAATTAAAAGAGCAACAACAAAAAAAGACGATTGTTTATTGATTTTATAATAGGCTTAGTGCCAGAGAAATAAAGTGGGGGTCAGTCTACATGGTCAACGAGAAGCAGTGGAGGGACAAACACAGGCTTACACGCAGGTAACAGGGATGGAGTCCAGATGACAGGAAATAGGAAGACCCTTTCGTTTCCCCGACGTCGCTGGTGGCATTGTTATCCTGCTTATAAACCTGTGGACATAATCGCTCCGCTCACAAACAGGGCACGGCTTCACGGGCTTCAGAGGAAAATGCACTATGAAAAATGGATAAAACAACTCAAGATAGATATATCTACAGTCCATCCACATACACTGGGAAATGAAGCAATTGTTGTATTTTCCAGTATGACTGATATAGAAGGAGAACATTGTGGCTGATGATACCAGCACAACAGAACTAAATATACAGTACATGTACAGTGCATTCGGAAAGTATTCAGACACCTTGACTTTTTCCACATTTTATTACATTACAGACTTATTCAAAAAATGTCTCTCTCATCAATCTACAGTACACACAATACCCCATAATGACAAAACCAAAACAGGTTTTAAGATTTTTTTCTAATAAAAACAGACTTCTTGGGTATGGAGCTACCAGCTTAGCACGCACCTGTATTTAGGGAGTTTCTCCCATTCTTCTCTGCAGAACCTCTCAAGTTCTGTCAGGTTGGATGGAGAGTGTTGCTGCACAGCTATTTTCAAGTTCAAGGGTTCAAGTCCGGGCTCTGGCTGGGCCATTCAAGAACATTCAGAGACTTCAAGGACATTCAGAGCCACTCCTGCATTGTCTTGGCTGTGTGCTTAGGGTCGTTGTCTTGTTGGAAGGAGAACCTTTGCCCCAGTCTGAGGTTCTGAGCAGTCTGGAGCAGGTTTTCATCAAGGATCTCTCGATACTTTGCTCCGTACATCTTTCCCTCAATCCTGACTAGTCTCCGAGTCCCTGCCGCTGAACAACATCCCCACAGCATGATGCTGCCACCCCCATGCTTCACCGTAGGGATGGTGCCAGGTTTCCTCTAGACGTGACACTTGGCATCCAGGCCAGAGAATCTTGTTCTCATGGTCTAAGAGTCTTTAGGTGCCTTTTGGCAAACTCTAAGTGGGCTGTGATGTGCCTTTTACTGAGGAGTTGCTTCCGTCTGGCCACTCTACCACAAAGACCTGATTGGTGGAGTGCTGCAGAGATGGTTGTCCTTCTGGAAGTTTCTCCCATCTCTACAGAGGTACTGTGGAGCTCTGTCAGAGTGATCATAGGGTTCTTGTTCACCTCCCTGACCAATGCCCTTCTGCCCCGATTGCTCAGTTTGGCTGGGTGGCCAGCTCTAGAAAGAGTCTTGTTGGTTCCAAACTTCTTCCATTGAAAAATGATGGCGGTGACTGTGTTCTTGGAGACCTTCAATGCTGCAGACATTTTTCGGTACCCTTCCCCAGATGTGTGGCTTGATACAATCCTGTCTCTGAGTTCTACGGGCAATTCCTTCGACCTCTTCAATTTTGCTCTGAAATGCACTGTCAACTTTGGGACCTTAAAAAGACAGCTGTGTACCTTTCCAAATCATGTCTAATCAATTGAATTTACCACAGGTGGACAACAATCAAGTGGCAGAAACATCTCAAGCATGATCAATGAATACTTATGGAAATAAGGTATTTTTGTTTTTGATTACTAATAAATTTGCAAATATTTCTAAAAACCTGTTATCAGTTTGTCATTATGGGGTATTGTGTGTAGATTGATGAGGATTTTTTATTTATTTAATCCATTTTAGAATAAGGCTGTAATGTGACAAAATGTGGAAAAGGTCAAGGGGTCTGAATACTTTCCGAATGTACTGTATATATATATATTGTTTCCCAATTCTTACTGCAAGGTGGACAACTGATCGAAAATACTTAAATCATGGGTTTAAATGTAGGTACACCAGGATGGCTCAAATAAACATTATCAGCCTTCTGAGCATTGGTTTTGTCTATCTGTCTGTGTGTGTGTGTGTGTGTGTGTGTGTGTGTGTGTGTGTGTGTGTGTGTGTGTGTGTGTGTGTGTGTGCGTGCGTGCGTGCGTGCGTGCGTGCGTGCGTGTGTGCGTGCGTGTGTGTGTGTGTAGGGTCTGATATATGGATGATAACACTAATTAGCTCATTTTGTTTGGGGCACAACACTCATTAAAAACCCAGTGGGGCCATTAACGTTACCGTCCCTCCAAAACACTGCAGCCGCCATATCAATCTCCTCTAGCCTCGCTTGTAATGGCGACTGCTTCAGGTTGGGTTGACAAAAGATTTGTTTTCTCACTTCTTTCCCCTCTTCTTCACCTGATCTCTCTATTTCTCACATAGCAGACACATTATCTCTCTCTATAACTCCCCCTCTCTAGCTCTCTCTCTTTCTCTCTCACTCTTTCTTTCTCTCTCTCTCTCTCTTTATCTTGCTTTCTCTTTATCTCTCTCTTTATCATTCACTCTCTAGCTCTCTCTCTCCTTCTGTATCCCCCTCCCTTTATCCCTTTCTCTCTCTCTCTCTCTCTTTATCTCTCTCTCTTTATCATTCACTCTCTAGCTCTCTCTCTCCTTCTTTATCTCCCTCTCCCTTTATCCCTTTCTCTCTACACATATAGCTATCTCTCTATACAGCTCTCTCTCTCTCTCTATAGCTCTCTCTCTCTCTCTAGCTCTCTCTCTCTATATATATAGCTCTCACTCTCTCTCTATAGCTCTCTCTCTCGCTCTAGCTCTCTCTCTCTATATATATATATATAGCTCTCTCTCTCTATAGCTCTCTCTCTATATAGCTCGCTCTCTCCTTCTTTATCTCCCTCTCCCTTTATCCCTTTCTCTCTCCATAGCTTTCTCTCTACACATATAGCTATCTCTCTATACAGCTCTCTCTCTCTCTCTCTATAGCTCTCTCTCTCTCTCTCTCTAGCTCTCTCTCTCTCTATATATATATATATAGCTCTCTCTCTCTATAGCTCTCTCTTTATATAGCTCTCTCTCTCTATAGCTCTCTCTTTATATAGCTCTATCGCTCTATAGCTCTCTCTCTCTCTCCCTCTATCTCTCTCTCAAGCTCTCTCTCCCCCAATTAGATTGTGTAATTTCCACTCAGGGCAATGTAATGGTGTTTGCAAAAGAATAGAGGGGGATTCGTTGCCACTGAGGGTGACAGTGTATTTGAGCTTTATGCGGTAATGTAACGCTAATACCACCAACATTCCCTGCGATTCGCTGGGGCTTTCGGTGCCATAAGGCGTTACTTACACTGCAGCAGGAGATCCGGGATGCACAGGCCTTTAAGGATTAACAGAGGAGGCGTAGCATCCTGCTAACAGAAAAAGGAGAAAGCCCAATGTCTCTGGGGTTAGGCCCGCTCAAATCTCACTGCCTGGGCCTTCCAGAAGGGGTTCTATAAAGTGAAACATGTTACTGATCTAGGGAGAGCTATCAAGGGAGTTTGAATGCTAATTAATCAAACACATAATGCTCGGTAATACCTACTCCTATCAACACTAATAGTCACACTCTCATCAGAGCGGGCAGAAGGTCACATCAACATTGTACCACATGTCACCTACCATCTAGTATTGGTTGGAAAAATGTAAATATTCTCCATCTCAGCCCTGGATATTAAGAGTGTTGATGAGATATATGAGTTTGCCATTTGCCCACGGAGCGGCGAGGCTCCGGCAGAACTCGGTACCATATGGCTGGTGAGAGATTTCCACCCTCTCTTCCTCTTCTCTGAGCCTGACAGCTGGATGCCTGCTGACTGGGGACGGGGAGCTTGGCAGCTGCAAGCTGAGAGCAACGCTTTGATGCCGCTCGCGCAACTAATGCAAACTTTCTACAGGTAGACGAGGGGGGATTAGACATATACAGTAGAATATGGAAAGGTGCGAGAGGGAAAGGGTGCCAGGGGGTGACGGGAAGGGGAAAAGAATGCTACTGGGAGCACATTCAAATGTGCAGCTGGCAAGTACAAAAGTGAGAGAGCTTGTTTCTCTTCCATAGTTTGTTGGTACTTTGAGTCAAAGAACCTTTAATCATTTTTAAAAAGGACTCCTTTGGATGTTAAGATGCAGGTATCAGGATGCTTTGTGTAATATGAAGGAACAGCGTATTTTCTCCCATGCTAACTCGTGTAAAACAGCAGCCTATTGAATGATTTATGATATGTGACCATGATACCACTGTATGTACAGTGTCAATGACTACTGGCCAATTACAGTAATATTGTGTTCTGACGCTCAGGAGAAAGACGACAGTGTTTTATAAGAGAAAGTGGGGCTGCATGTACTTCACTGGGGATGTCACAGTCCCTCCCACTCCTGATTACGTCATTCAGCCTTGATCAATCACTGTGTGCTGTCATGCAATATAACAAGTACTATTCCTGCTAATAACTACAGAAGATGTGAATCCACAAGTCCCAATGTGAAGGTTTGCATACTGTATGTCAGGGATCATCAACTCGATTCAGCCGCGGGACGATTTTTTCCCCCCGGAGCGGATGGTCGGGGTGCCGGAACATAAATACAAATCATTTGTAGACTGCAAATTGTCTGCAAGAAGCACAAACAGACATAAAGTTTGACTGAGACATGTCATTATTTCTAACATTGCTTACATCTGTATATGATCACGTGTCTCTCTATTATGGTGGGAATACGTGGGACCAGATTTCTTCAATTAAAATCACTTGGAGCTGATTTCCTGGTGTTTGGACATTCTTTTACGTCAACAATAAATATTCCAAATAAAAAACATATATATATATATAATGCAAACTATATATATATATATATATATATATAGTACCAGTTAAAAGTGTGGACACACCTACTCATTCAAGGCGTTTTTCTTTATTTGTACTATTTTCTACATCAAAACTATGAAATAACACATATGGAACCCTGTAGTAAACAAAAAAAGTGTTAAAGAAATATATTTTATATTTCAGATTCTTCAAAGTAGCCACCCTTTGCCTTGATGACAGCGTTGCACACTCTTGGAATTCTCTCAACCAGCTTCATCAAATCAAATCAAATCAAATGTTATTGGACAAATACACATGGTCAGCAGATGTTAGTGTAGCGAAATGCTTGTGCTTCGAGTTCCCGACAGTGTAGCAATATCTAACAAGTAATCTAACAATTCCACCACAACTACCCCAATACACACAAATCTAAGTAAATGGATGGAATAAGAATATGTACATATAAATACATGGATGGGCCATGACCGACCGGCATAGACAAGATGCAATAGATGGTATAAAATACAGTATATACATCTGGGATGAGTAGTGCAAGATATGTCAACATCATTAAAGTGGCATTAATAAAGTGACTAGTGATCCATTTGTGGCCAATGATTTCAAGTCTGTATGTTGGCAGCAGCCTCTCTGTGTTAGCGACGGCTGTTTAACAGTCTGACGACCTTGAGATAGAAGCTATTTTTCAGTCTCTCGTCCCAGCTTTGATGCACCTGTACTGACCTCGCCTTCTGGATGGTAGCGGGGTGAACAGGCAATGGCTCAGGTGGTTGTTGTCCTTGATTATCTTTTTGGCCTTCCTGTGACATCGGGTGCTGTAGGTTTCCTGGAGGGCAGGTAGTTTGCCCCCAGTGATGCGCTGTGCAGAATGCGCCACCCTCTGGAGAGCCCTGCGGTTGTGGGCGGTGCAGTTGCCGAACCAGGCGGTGATATAGCCCGACAGGATGCTCTCAATTGTGCAACTGTAGAAGTTCATCTCGTGTCTGAGCCGTTGAATTGCGGCTCCACTTTGTCCCTACACCGATACTGATGTTTTGCTTGTTTGATTGCCTTGCGGAGGGAATAACAACACTTTCTGTATTTCATCTTTCCATGGTTAAATGCGGTGGTTCACGCTTTCAGTTTTGATCGAATGCAGCCATCTATCCACGGTTTCTGTTTAGGGTAGGTTTTAATAGGCACAGTGGGAATAACAAGGAGGGGAGAAGCAAAATGGAAATGTGGTCGGATTTGCCAAACGGTGGGCCGGGGAGGGCTTTGTATGCATCGCAGAAGTTAGAGTAGCAGTGATCCAGTGTTTTGCCAGCCCGGGTACTACAATCGATATGCTGATAGAATGTAGGTAGCTTTGTTCTCAAATTTGCTTTGTTAAAATACTGCATGAGGTGACTACCTCATGCAGCTGGTTGAGAGAATGCCAATAGTGTGCAAAGTTGTCATCAAGGCAAAGGATGGCTACTTCGAAGAATCTCCCATATCAAATATATTTTTGATTTGTTTAACACTTTTTTTTGCATAGTACATGATTCCATGTGTGTTATTTAATAGTTTTGATGTCTTCAATATTATTCTCCAATGTAGAAAATAGTAAATATAGAGAAAAACTGAGTAGGTGTGTCCAAACATTTGACTGGTACAGTATATTATTTGCTCAGAAAACTTGGGGTGCCAAATAAAACCAGGAACCCTGCTGTATGTCCTTGTGCAATACTCACTACTGTCAGTTACTCATGTGACACTTTGTCTAAAATAGTTGTACTTGTCCAATGACACTTCTCCTGAGTGGCGGAGCCCCTATACTTGTCCCTGACCTAGACTATCTTTGATACTACTACAGCTGGGCTCTCAAACCTCTCTGTGCGTTCAAAGGAAGCGGCGACCTATCAGAGATAATGTCTCTTATAGGGGGAGGTGGATGTCTGAGTCACGTAACAGTGCACGCTGTGGCGCCCTCTCCTTCCCCTTATCCCCCTCTCCTCCCTCCCCTTGCCTTGTCATCTGTGAGTCCTTGTCCCCTTAGCAGCTTTACTGTCATCTTCTCTCTCTTAAACGGCCTGGCTGTTCTGAGCCTAGGTGATATATGCACACATAGCACAAGCTCCCTGCTCAACACTCAAATCTCCTGCAAACATGGATCCATACTCGGCCAGAGAAACCAGGTTCACTCTACAACACACTAACAGGCTGAGAGGAAGGGAACATTTTGAGAAAGAAAGAGAGAGAGAGAGAGAGAGAGAGAGAGAGAGAGAGAGAGAGAGAGGCAGAGACGAGAGAGAGAGAGAGAGAGAGAGAGAGAGAGAGAGACGAGAGAGAGAGAGAGAGAGAGAGTGAGAGAGAGAGAGAGAGAGAGAGAGAGAGAGAGAGAGGAGACTGCTGGGGTAGAGACATGAGCACTGTTAGTGTCTAAGCACTCCTGGGCTCCACATCCAGGAGAGAGGAGCTGAGTCTGAGCCAGGTTTGGGTGGGAGACCAGGGCTCAGCGGATACTGCTCTATAGAACATCCCTATGTCTGTCTCTCCTCCAGCTCAAACACATCCTCAACACACCACCATGGAATTTACAGTGCGTAGAGAGACATGTCGGGAGACATATTTTTTTCTGAGGGCCTCTGAAGCAGAGCAGCATGTAGGTTCAGAGACAGCTTTCTCGCATGTCTTAGATAGGTCTTAGTTTCTACTTTCCAAGCCTCTGAGTTCAGCTGTAAGTCCAGATAAAAGATGGAATTATCCTAGAACGCTAAGGGCATTTCTCCCTTTCTCTCTATCATGCCCTTTTCCTGTCGTGCACCTCTTACATTCTCCCATCTTTCCATCCTTCCTTGGCGCCCAACCTCACTCCATCCCTCTATTTCTGTCCCTCATTCCCTCCCTCCGCTCTCTTGCCCTCCATCTCTCTCTCTCTCTCTCTCTCTCTCTCTGTCTCTCTCTATCTCCCTCTCCAGCCTGCCAGCCCCCTCCTCCCCGGCGCCCCCCTGTTGCTGCGTGCTACTCTGAGCCGTGGTGTAGAGTTTGGCTGGAGCCGAGAGGAGCAGCTGGGCCAGGCTAACGGGGAATGATAATGACCTCAGAAATCTGCTGTTCACTCCACAACAATAGGGTGCTCAGTCTAGTGGAAAATTGTGTTCATCAGCTAGCTCTGCTCACTTACTAATTGACATTGCCAAATATTTTAAGAACAACTGGAATGTGCAGGCAAGGATCTCAATCCTTGGACTTCATTTTTCTGGCCCATTTGTTTTCTTCTTTCTGATTAGGAGATAACCTTCGCTAAAAAAGAGGCAAAATGTTCACGTCATTATCTGGCTCCTGTCAGCGCCCCAGTGTTGACACAAAGGGCTGTTTTATGTGACTTGTCAGTGGGGTTAGGAGTGACCAAATATCATGGCCAGTGGTGATATCCAATTCGAAATAGCCCCTCACCCATAGGCCATCACCCAAATATGACATCACCCACAGGTTTTTATGTGTGTGTGTGTCTGTGTGCATGTGTGGGTGTGTGGGAGAGCGAGAGAGAGAGAGAGAGAGAGAGAGAGAGAGAGAGAGAGAGAAATAAGTGGGGAAAAGAGAGAAAAGTGAGAAGGGTAGTAAAGAGAGAGAGTGCTCTGTCATGGTATCATACGGCTGGTCCTCCATTTTTAATGAGACAAAGGTCAATGTATTCACTTGGGAGGAACCCCAATCATGCCCAAGTTAACTTGTTCAAACAAAGCTCTCTCACCCAGCCACCCACCCTGCCATCCATTTGCATTCTCTGTCTGAGAGCTCAGACTCATTTTTGGAGGAATTCAGCATTGACAGAGTCAGACAGCTGTCACCAGTGAAACAAGGAACCCTACGTTCCCCTCATTCAACTATCCCCGTCAGAGACAACAGCAACAACAACACAAACTCCTACGTGAAGGCTTTTGTGTAATCAAAGTTTCAGTTTAAGTTTCAACTTTTGGATACAGGGTTATTTTGTCGGAGTACTCTATGCTTCCGGACTGTGGCTAGGTAAACACAGCATGACGCCTTCCCCCAACGTGTCCCCCGCGTTCATTTAGTCAAACCTCTTCACAATCTCTTCCATGTTCAATCAGCTAAACTTGGCAACCCTGCTCTGGTTCCCAGCTCTCTGACAGAACAGAGGGCGAGTCACCTTCACTTTCACTATTTTACCAATGACACTTCCTCAGACACCGGAGGAGATAGCATGTAGAATATCAATATTCAAACAGTCTACCTACCACAGTAAGGCAGCCTTCTGTTATGGAAAGATAAATATTATGTTTTAATTATAAAAACAGAAAACAGAAATGGGGAGAACGAGGAAGAAAATGTGTGACGTGCCAAGGAGGCTTGTTCAGGAGAAAGGTAAGCAATGTTTTGGCAAAGATGTGGAATTAAAAAGTGGTTGGTATAATGCAAGCAGTTGACTCTCTCTCTCTCTCTCTCTCTTTCTCTCTCTCTCTCCCTCTCAACAGCACATCTCTTTGCTCCAGCTCCATAACCAAGTGGGGAATCCTAACGTGATCATTAAGACATGAAACAGCCTGATAAATGTTTCATAAGGACTGCCCGGTGATAACCACCCAGGAATACGGTGAGCAAGAGAAAACGACACTGACTTCTACTCTTTCAAATACACTTTGGAATACAATTGGAATTTTTAAATATCTAAAAAGGCTTAGCGTATTCCCACCATGGGTAATATTTACAAATTGAGTCTAAGAGAGAGAGAGAGAGAGAGAGAGCGATAGAGACGGAGAGTACGAAAAAGGGAGAGAAATCGACTGAGCCATTGAAGATAAATAAATTGCCCTTTTATATTACGAAAATACGAAAATACTAAGTCTACATTTATCCAAGACATGTTAATCAGTAGAGCACACTGACAATTAGTGAATAGAACTTTTGACACCAGAAAGACACCAGAACCCTGACCTACAGTACTGAAATACAGCTCTGTAATCAATTTGCTTCGGACACAATGGCATCTTTTTGAGTTTTGTGTCACGTAAAAAAAATACAGACAGGACATGCCAGCTTGAGGCGCTAGTCTTCAAACGAGTGGCTGTACCACAGGTTTAAAGCAGGCAAGTTCATCAGATAAAGAAAGAAAGAAGAATTAAGAAAGAAAAAAAAGAAAAAAAGAGAACCGGATGTCAATTACAAAGAGAAAGAAATAAGTGAAGTGAGAGAGAGGGAAAGAGAGACAGAGAGGGGGAATGAGAGGGAGGGAAAGAGAGACAGAGAGGGGGAATGAGAGGGAGGGAAAGAGAGACAGAGAGGGGGAATGAGAGGGAGGGAAAGAGAGACAGAGAGGGGAATGAGAGGGAGGGAAAGAGAGACAGAGAGGGGGAATGAGAGAGAGGGAAAGAGAGACAGAGAGGGGGAATGAGAGGGAGGGAAAGAGAGACAGAGAGGGGGAATGAGAGGGAGGGAAAGAGAGACAGAGAGGGGGAATGAGAGGGAGGGAAAGAGAGACAGAGAGGGGGAATGAGAGGGAGGGAAAGAGAGACAGAGAGGGGGAATGAGAGAGAGGGAAAGAGAGACAGAGAGGGGGAATGAGAGGGAGGGAAAGAGAGACAGAGAGGGGGAATGAGAGAGAGGGAAAGAGAGACAGAGAGGGGGAATGAGAGGGAGGGAAAGAGAGACAGAGAGGGGGAATGAGAGAGAGGGAAAGAGAGACAGAGAGGGGGAATGAGAGGGAGGGAAAGAGAGACAGAGAGGGGGAATGAGAGAGAGGGAAAGAGAGACAGAGAGGGGGAATGAGAGGGAGGGAAAGAGAGACAGAGAGGGGGAATGAGAGAGAGGGAAAGAGAGACAGAGAGGGGGAATGAGAGGGAGGGAAAGAGAGACAGAGAGGGGGAATGAGAGAGAGGGAAAGAGAGACAGAGAGGGGGAATGAGAGGGAGGGAAAGAGAGACAGAGAGGGGGAATGAGAGGGAGGGAAAGAAAGACAGAGAGGGGGAATGAGAGGGAGGGAAAGAGAGACAGAGAGGGGGAATGAGAGGGAGGGAAAGAGAGACAGAGAGGGGGAATGAGAGGGAGGGAAAGAGAGACAGAGAGGGGGAATGAGAGAGAGGGAAAGAGAGACAGAGAGGGGGAATGAGAGGGAGGGAAAGAGAGACAGAGAGGGGGAATGAGAGGGAGGGAAAGAGAGACAGAGAGGGGGAATGAGAGGGAGGGAAAGAGAGACAGAGAGGGGGAATGAGAGGGAGGGAAAGAGAGACAGAGAGGGGGAATGAGAGGGAGGGAAAGAGAGACAGAGAGGGGGAATGAGAGGGAGGGAAAGAGAGACAGAGAGGGGGAATGAGAGGGAGGGAAAGAGAGACAGAGAGGGGGAATGAGAGGGAGGGAAAGAGAGACAGAGAGGGGGAATGAGAGAGAGGGAAAGAGAGACAGAGAGGGGGAATGAGAGGGAGGGAAAGAGAGACAGAGAGGGGGAATGAGAGAGAGGGAAAGAGAGACAGAGAGGGGGAATGAGAGGGAGGGAAAGAGAGACAGAGAGGGGGAATGAGAGAGAGGGAAAGAGAGACAGAGAGGGGGAATGAGAGGGAGGGAAAGAGAGACAGAGAGGGGGAATGAGAGAGAGGGAAAGAGAGACAGAGAGGGGGAATGAGAGGGAGGGAAAGAGAGACAGAGAGGGGGAATGAGAGAGAGGGAAAGAGAGACAGAGAGGGGGAATGAGAGGGAGGGAAAGAGAGACAGAGAGGGGGAATGAGAGGGAGGGAAAGAGAGACAGA
The DNA here is from genome assembly GCF_002021735.2 of Oncorhynchus kisutch. NCBI lineage: Eukaryota > Metazoa > Chordata > Actinopteri > Salmoniformes > Salmonidae > Oncorhynchus > Oncorhynchus kisutch. The sequence continues at coordinate 58,404,870 of NC_034176.2, forward strand.
GAGGGGGAATGAGAGAGAGGGGGAATGAGAGAGAGGGGGAATGAGAGAGAAAGAGGGCAAGAGATAGACAGAGAGAAAGATGGAGAGAGAGGGAGAGAGATAGACAGAGAGGGGGAATGAGAGAGAGGGAAAGAGAGACAGACAGAGAGAAAGATGGAGAGAGAGGGAGAGAGAAAGACAATTAGCTATAAAAACACACACACAGACAGAACACTGTTCTCATTTCAAAGGTCTGGTATCTTTGTGAGAAAGAGTGTACTGAAGTAGACTCTCCGTGATCCCACAGATACCTGTTTGCTTCGCCATACTAGCTCCAGCCCTTTGAAGAAGCCAACCAGACCGATGGCTCTCCTCCATCTAACACCAGGGTGGGGTTTCACAGGCCAGCTCTACCAAGCCTTCAAACCACTGGGCTTTTAAATCACACTTTCAATGCCATCTACTGTATGCCACAAATGCCCTAAGTTGTTTCTCCTTTCACTTCTATGTCTATTTTTGGTCACGTTCTTGGTCGCCACTTCATATCTGAACAGAGGCCGGTAGTCTTGCCTCTCGGGCTAGAAAGATGACGAGAGACGGATAGAATGTAACTCTTCGTATGACAGTCAAGGTGGGATTGAATAGCAATCTTATACCAGAGTTGGTTTCCACGGAGACAAACGCAGACAGATGAGTGGTTTCGGATAGCTACCGTTTTGACACTTGCCAAGCTTTTCTAACAATTTGGGCATGAACAGTTCTAGTTATTTTTGCTTTAATTACACAGCAATTACAATGTAACAGTAAGTCTGCATGTGTAATTACCCCCCATTGTAATTACGTAATTAGATGAATATCCGTGCTTTATAACCTAAGGCGTCAGTCGGCAAATCCAATTTCAATTTGTATGGCGCAAGCGTTTTGCCTCCATGTTTGAGAGCCGTAAAGACCTAGGGATATACGGCTAATCCTTGCCATGTTAAAACGCTGTTCCTCTTAAAAACATTTAGACATGGGGGATTCTCCAGAGGAAAAGGAGGAGTAGGTTCGTAGCCGGAGCGGAGAGGTGGGAGTGAGGGGTGGAGTGGAGGTGCTCCTGCCCGAGGCCTTGAGAAAAGCCCCTCTCTCTCTCTACAGTCTGATGCGACCAGGTTCTGAGTAGCTGCATGATCATACTGTATGTTCCGTTCTCAGCAGAAAGTCGTTGTCATCAACTGGTTGCCATCCTTCCCTTTGCTCAAACTCTTTCTATTTCTCGCGCTGTCTCTCTGCCTCACTCCCTCTCCTCTTTTCTCTGTGTCTCTTTCTTTCTGTCTCTCTGCTCTCTTTATTTCTCCATGCAGCCCAAATACAATTGTACTTGTCACATGCTTTGTGTGCGACAGGTGTAGACTAAGAGCCTATTTATTCTTGACCCGAAAATGTGGTCGGAGCGTCCTGAGGCCAAAATGAGCTCCGTGCCGCGTCGCTGTGCGCCTCCCAAATGTTGGAACAACGCAGGGGGTTTCGTACAGCTCCACATTGACATGATTGGTCGATGGTAGGTGAGGGGGGCGGGAGGTCCTGTATAAACAAAAACTCACTTCCTTGACAACTTCCTTCCCAACAGCTCTGCGCTGCTCGGCAAAGCGCAAGAAGCATGAATGCCCTGACTTCTGCAGAGGCCTCGTCACCGTGAATGCTGCACGGCCAACGCAGACCTCGGGATTGACCACCCAGTGCCTTCAACAGCGAATTGCTTGCTTACGCTTACCTCACGCTAGCAACCAACAGGATCCTCGTAGTCTGTAAGAGGCCCAACCAGAAACAACTTTAAACTTGCCTTTAGTTCGTCCCAATCTCTCTGTCTCTCTTGTTTCTTAAATTTCGGAATCTACAATGGATGTCAACATAAATACCCCCCCATCTTACAACACACTGGCAGCACTGCTTTACATAGTATTACATCAGGTTTCAATGGGTTCTGTTCCGCCATTCAGGGTAAGCCTCTGTTTAAGACCTGCACTCTGCAGGGCCTGTCGCTCTGAGGCCCACCATGATGCATTCAGAGAGAGACACTATCAAGTAGGAACATTCTTGTTTATCAAGCCCAATTCAGTCTGGAGAACTTTGAAATCTGAAGCAATAGATTCCTTCCGCAGTTAAACCAATCCGTTAGCCTAATAACACAAATAAAAGAGATGATTAGGGGGGGGAAATTGTACTTATGAAAAAGAGGCGAAAGGTTCTGACGTCTCTATGAAACACAAAAGCATTGAAGGTTTTACTGGCGTGGACGAGAGAAGCAAGGTCTCTGAAGGATATTTCTGAGGCAGACATTTTATTCCAGCAAGTCTTTAAACAAGTGCTGTGTCAAAGACAAAAGAGATTGTCTCGACCTTCTTTCACAGTTGAGATGTTATTGTTGATGACTGTAATTCAAGTTTAACTGAAAATTGCAGTGGGAAGGTGGTTACGAGGTTGGCGGTATGGTGATGGTTAGCAATGTTTTCAAGACACACACGCACCACACACAGCCTTACAATGAAACACAAACAATTCTCAACAAGCAAAATTGCAAGAGTGAAATATTAAGACTAACAGAGAGGTATAGCCAGCCACATCCTGTTAATTTAAGAACACTGACACATTCACGCAACACATACACACACATAAGCAGAAACACACTCACACACAAACACACACATAAATGGCACCTTCCTCCACATTAGCTGCAGACACATTTTCTCACACACCTCAGTTTCTAAATTAGGTGTCCCAAAGCTCCAAATATGAATCATACTCAATGTTATGAAGGATGTTATGATGTTATGAACAACTTGTAGGGCTTTGTGCTGTCACTAATGAAATACACACTACAACAAAACAAAACCTTTTTTTTATTTTTAGTGTATATTTCCCCTTTGACCCTGTTGTTATGGTGGAGTGGTGTATACACAGAGTGGTGTATACACAGAGTGGTGTATACACAGCTTCCTGAGTCTCACAACAGCCTGTGAACTGTGTCTGAATGAGAGACTGTGAGAGAGAACCAGGCTAAGAGGTTGTACCTGTAACAATGTAAGCCCCGCCCGCACAGACACCCCCCCCCCCCAAAAAAAAGCTGGTGGGGGGGCCCTCAAGGTCAACTTTAAGGCCCGTTAGAGCCAGCAGGAGGGAGCTGGCACGATGCCCGCATCCCCCTGTACGGTGGAAAAACACAGGCGTTTGAGCTGGCGATCACACTCCATCACAGCACTCAGAGAGGGACAGAGGAGGAGGCAGGGCAGGAGACACTGATAGACGAGGTAGGACTACAGAGAGAGAGTGAGATAGAGTGAGAGAGAGAGTGTTGAAGAGGGCAAGAGAGAAAGAGAGATAGTGTCTGTGCATGTCTGCATGTGTGCGTGCGTGCATGTGTGTGTGTGTGTGTGTGTGTGTGTGATATTCAACTTGGTTTTTTATGTAGCATGAATACCCAAAATATTTCAGTTGATGTAGGTTTTATTGTAAATATAATTTCAATTGGCAATATTTGTAAGAACATGATCTTGAACATGATTTTTCAAGTTTTTGATGACGTGGAAGTTCTTCACATCACACATATGTAAATACTTCTAAAGTTAGCTAAATGCCATGAGCTACATTTCTCAGATTCAAAGTACTTGGGAACCATAAGAAAAATAAATTAAACTTCCTGCATTAAAATTCAGAAGATAATGACTTCCGCAACATAACCCCCCCCCCCCCACCCTGTTGAAAAGTGCTATGTTTAATAGCCTCTATAAAGAAAATACGTGTTTATCTCACTCTAGTTTTCATTTATTCCTAATTGGTGTGTGTGTGTGTGTGTGTGTGTGTGTGTGTGTGTGTGTGTGTGTGTGTGTGTGTGTGTGTGTGTGGGGGGGGGGGGTTGTCTGTTATTATTTCTTAGATTAAAATAAACATAGCCCATTCCATGTTCAAACCCATCACACTACATTAGGATGATAAGGACTCTATGCTACTGTGAATAAATAAACAATTGTGTCTGTACTGTTGGAATTAAGTTGCTTTCGAGCCTTAAGCATAAGCCACTTTTTTTCAGACGACTTAAAAAGCACATTTCACTTCCGCAAATGAAGTTCAATTTCTTTGGACCTGCTTTATATGAATATCTTTAATTAGTGTTGTGTTTATCTTAAACCAACTGATTCTCACATAGTCATGGCCTAATTAACGGGCACGCTGCTTAGATGTGGTGCTCCACCCAGAGGAATGAGAAAGTTACCTTTAAAACCTCTCTAATCACTAGGAACAGCCTCTCTTAATCCTGCTAAACAGACACTGTATCTGCTTTTGCTTATTTGACTACGGTGGAATCGCTTTCCTTCCCATGTTAAAGGAGACGTTTGAATCACTCATAATATGTTTGGCCCCGTGCTCGTAGTCTTGACTCGTTTTACACGGGGACACATGCTAGTCTGTAGGGAGCGTCTTCTTCACTCCACCGTGCCTGTGTTCTATGTGCCAGTGTGAAGGACACAAGTCACAGCTCCGTCGTGGGAGTTGAGCATCTCCATTTGATTGTTTTGTGTGAGTGTGTTTAGACAGGCCTCCGCTCTCCAGTAAAAACAGTGCGCAGAAAGTATCCTATAGAAGCAGGCTCTGTGAGGGTGTTTGATGGGTATTTGAACAGAGGCGTTAAGTATCCCAGTTATGCACGGAATGTGCCGCTCGGAGTTGTGGTGGGCTTTTTTTCTGCTTTTGAACAGGCAGTTTTGATCAGACCCCCCCCCCCCCCCCACACACACTCTCTCTCCAGTCCGAGTGGACTCCTTAGGGTCCAGTGTTGTGTAGAAGGGATGTCAAAGTGAATGTTTGTCAGAGATCTTGTGCCAGCCATCAGCACTCATCTTTGTGTAAGGACGTATCCTCTTTGGACACAATGGTCTCCCCCTTACGTGTCCTCCCCATATAAATAATGAAGAATACGTCCTGATAGTGAGGATAATGTGACTATGGGATTGACCGTTATTCAGGGTATAGTAATGACTTAGTCTTACCTGAGGATGGGGAGGAAGGGTGTGGGCTGTCGTCCTGGACACTGCCGGTCTGGGAGTGGCCTCCTCCGGCTCCGCTTTCCTCCGTCACGTTGGAGGATCCAGGGGTGGTGGACCTGCTGATGGACTGGGACTCGGGGTCGCTGGCTGAGCCACGCCGCTCATCCAGTCCTGTGGTGTTGTTCTGCTGCTGGATGGCTTCTTCTATGGGCCGCCTCTCCTTGTTGTGCACCCGAGAGTGGACCACCATCTGGTGATAGGTCCTGAAGACCCGGCCACAGTCAGGACACTCTGTGGGTTTCTCTTTCAGGCTAGTCAGGTGGTTGTACTCAAGGCCGTGGCCCAGGCCCAGGCCATGGCCGCCATGATGTGGCATGAAGTCACGGTGGCTGTCGAAACCCACTCTGTCGTCTTTCAGGGGCATCATGGCTCCACTGCCGGCCTTCGAGCCATGCAGAGCTTCGATGTGCTGCTTCTGCTTGGAGCCATCGTTGGAGCCCATCATAGGGTAGTCATGCTTCTCTTTAGTGAAGGCCATGCCGGCAGCATTGATCCTCTCCTCATGGTGCTGCTCATGGTGCTGCTCCTTGGGCATAAAGGCGCGGTCCATGGCCATGCCTCGTGCCATGATCTGCCATGCCTGATAGCTATTCAGCGGGTCCATCTCTGCAACTTTGGCAGCCGCCTGGAGGCGTTCCATGCAGCTGGACTTCAGGGGGGGCACCAGGTTCAGACAGCCCAGGAGAGAGCGCTTCTCCCCTTCACCAAGGCCATGGCCCATCCCTGCCATGGGGCCTAGCAGCTTTCCCAGCATCTCCTTCTCCTTCATGGCAATGCCGGCTTTGGCCAGCATCTGGTGTTGCTCACTCAGACCCTGTTTGTCTGGGGATAGGAAGCCGCCCTGCAGGCAGGAGATGTAGCGTGAGTAGAGGTTAGCGTGGGCCTCCTGGGCCATGCTGTTCATGGTGTTGACAGCATTAATGTCCTCTGCTGGGGGCTTGCTCTTGATGGCCAGCTTATTGAGATGGACCTTCATGTGGTTCTTGAGAAACCAGGGCTCCTTGAAGCGACGACCACAGATCTGGCAGACGTGTTCAAATGAGTCCTTGTGTTTGCGCATGTGGCCCTTGAGGAACCAGGCTTGGCTGAAGACCTGGCCACACACCTCACAGCGGAACTCGTTGGCAGGCTTCTCAGTGCCGCCAGCTGCACCCTGTCCCGCAGCTGACTCGGCCGTGATATGGGCTTTTTCCACATGGCTGATCAGGTCCTCCTCCTGCGAGGCAGCAAACTCACACAAGGTGCACTTGTAGGGCTTGTGCAGGATGCGGATGTGACGATCCAGCTCCTCCCGCTTCTTAAACTTGCCCTTGCAGAAGGTGCAGCGGAATCCAGTGGGTGGGTTCAGGGCCTGGTCATCTTGGGCGCTGGCCGGCTTGGGGGAGGACGACGGCTGGGAGAGGGAGTCTGGAGTTCCCAGGCTGGTGGGGGTGAGGAGGCCACAGGCAGAGCCAGGCTGTTGCTGCTGCTGCTGGGTCTGAGGGCCAAGGTGTGGCTGGTGCTGCAGGGGCTGAGCTGGCTGAAGGAGGCTGCTGCTCCTGATCTGCTTGTCCCTCAGGATGGCCCTCTCCTCCAGCTCATGTAGAAGACGGTTCTCCTCACGGACGCGGCCGCGTCCCTTACCCAGGTTTCCCAGCTTGTGGGTGCGTAGGTGGATTTTGAGGTTACCCTTCTGTGCTGCTCGATGGTCGCAGTAGGGGCACTTGAAAGGCTTCTCACCTGTATGTGTGCGCATGTGTAGCGACAAGATGCTGTTGAAGCGGAATCGCTTGCCGCACAACGGACAAGGGTACTTCCTGTTCTTACGGGCATCGTCTTCAATGTCGTTCATCTGGGACATGATGCCCAGGTTCTGCCCATTGAGAAACTGCTGCAGGTCCACACGCCCATTCAGGTTGGCCAGGGCACTTGCATCTATGTCCCGGTTGAGCTGGTTAGCGAGCAGTGCCATCTGACTGCTGATTGGTTGACTGGCCAGGGCAGCGTGGCTCTTCTCATCCAATGGGGTGGCAGCTTTCTCCTCTGGGATCTGCTGTCGGCTCTGTAGGTCGGGAAAGGCGTGGCCCAGCTGGGCCGTCAGCTGGTGGAGCTTCTGACTGATGGGGTATCGGCCATTTAGCACTGTGTTGCTCAGATGGTCTCTGTCAGCGTCCGATACTGCTGAAGACACACCAAGGCACAAACTAGAGTCCTCCATCCTGTAAGAGAGAAGGATATCACAACGGTCAACCACAGTCAATCAACCTGATAAGCAATGCATTGAAAAAGAGCTATGGCTCATCCAAAAATCTGAAAACCGGAAAAGAGCGAGAAGTATTAGAGTAAATTGTTAGTGCATGATGAATGGAAATAGAGATGTCATTTAGCAGAATGTCTTACAGAAGGAATTAGGGTGAAGTGCCTTGCTCAAGGGCACAAACGCAGATTTTCACCTATTCGGCTCTTAACCACTAGGCTACCTGCCGCCCATATAAATGTAATTTTCTTCTTTTGATTTTCAGTACAGCTTATGTTCTCACACTTGTGGTTGGAAGACTGTAACTCTCAGAACTTTCTCAAACTGTAACACCATTTTGGATGCAATAATTACACAGTAAACACGGCGGGCGCTGCCTAATTATGCTACTTGGGCCCATCCTATCAGAATTCCTCCAATTACACGCCTTAATGAAACAGAGCAATGCCATTGTCATGAAGCTACCGCAATGCTACAATTATGATATTAACAATAGCACTTAAAACCAAGGGGTTACTTCAGTAAACACACGCTCTTATCTCCCTACTGCGACACTTGTCTAGGCGTAATTCTCCATTAAAGAGGCACATTACATTTGATGTGAATCACTTTTCTCTTGCCTTCTCTTCCCCTCCTCTCATGGCTTCCAATAAGGAGGAAAACAACAGTTGGTGTTATTGAAAGGGTTCCCAGTGTATCAGAGGCCTCCTAGCCATTAAGAATGGTTTCAATGGCCCAGAGCATACACCGTCAAGCTGAAGGGAATACACAAGCAGAGTCTGTTGTTGTCTTCTTGCTTGCCCGTTGTTTGTGATGCCCTCCCCTCTCTTAAGAAGGATAATGGTGTGTTCTTCCCTTGTAACTGGCAGGGTCAAGCTTCCGACACAAGAAAGTGAGTTCTGCCTTGGTCAACAAAATACTGTATAATATCTCATTAAGCTGATTAGTATGCTGCCTAGTAACAGTGGCAGCGTGCTATAACACACGATTATAATCATTTTTAAAAAATCCTTTCAGGACTAAGCACTAGCATGACATGAGTTCACTTTTAGTGGAGTGAGATCAGTTTGTGTCCAGACTCCTGTGGATTCAGGGACACCCCCAACCTAAACACACACAGACACATGCACCTGCACCTGCACCTGCACACACACACACACACACACAGACGCATGCGCACGCACACGCACACACATACACACACACTTCACAGGGCTCTCTCGCTTTTAAGATCTCTCTCACTCTTTCTCTAGCTTATAGCTATCTCTCTCGGCTTCTATCTAGCGCTAACCCAGACACCCACCAACTGGCAAGGCTAGACAGAACAACATAAATAAATAAAAAAAGCTTGGAAGACTGTCGCACCCTGGAAGACTGACGCACCCTGGAAGACTGACGCACCCTGGAAGACTGACGCACCCTGGAAGACCCTGGAAGACTGACGCACCCTGGAAGACTGAAGCACCCTGGAAGACCCTGGAAGACTGATGCACCCTGGAAGACTGACGCACCCTGGAAGACTGACGCACCCTGGAAGACCCTGGAAGACTGACGCACCCTGGAAGACAGTCGCACCCTGGAAGACTGACTCACCCTGGAAGACTGACACACCCTGGAAGACTGACGCACCCTGGAAGACTGACGCGCCCTGGAAGACTGACGCACCCTGGAAGACTGACGCACCCTGGAAGACTGATGCGCCCTGGAAGACTGATGCACCCTGGAAGACTGATGCACCCTGGAAGACTGTCGCACCCTGGAAGACTGACGCACCCTGGAAGACTGACGCACCCTGGGAGACCCTGGAAGACTGACGCACCCTGGGAGACCCTGGAAGACAGTCGCACCCTGGAGGACTGACTCACCCTGGAAGACTGACACACCCTGGAAGACTGACGCACCCTGGAAGACTGACGCGCCCTGGAAGACTGACGCACCCTTGAAGACTGACACACCCTGGAAGACTGATGCACCCTGGAAGACTGATGCACCCTGGAAGACTGACGCACCCTGGAAGACTGACGCACCCTGGAAGACTGACGCACCCTGGAAGACTAACGCACCCTGGAAGACTGACGCACCCTGGAAGACTAACGCACCCTGGAAGACTGACGCACCCTGGAAGACAGACGCACCCTGGAAGACTGTTGCACCCTGGAAGACCCTGGAAGACTGACGCACCCTGGAAGACTATCTCACAATGGAAGACTGTCACACCCTGGAAGACTGTCTCACCCTGGAAGACTGTCGCACCCTGGAAGACTGATGCACCCTGGAAGACTGTCTCACCCTGGAAGACTGTCTCACCCTGGAAGACTGTCTCACCCTGGAAGACTGTCGCACCCTGGAAGACTGACGCACCCTGGAAGACTGTCTCACCCTGGAAGACTGTCTCACCCTGGAAGACTATCTCACCCTGGAAGACTGTCACACCCTGGAAGACTGTCTCACCCTGGAAGACTTTCGCACCCTGGAAGACTTAGGCCTGGCTGTTCTTAACCAACCGTTCATCCAACCACTGTTGCTTGTTGTTGACTTTTATCTCTAAAATATGAATATGAATATATATATATATATATATATATATATGAATATGTATATATATATATATATATGAATATGGGCTGCTCATGAATACTTTCTTCTTCTCTACAACGTGACTGCAATCATTGTCTAGTAATAAAGGAGAAGGCCATCAAATGAACCCTTGAAGGATATAATGGATATATTATGTAGCCTATGTGATGACTGGGCATGCCTCATGTATGCAAAGCCTACATACATTGACGTGGTCACGAACGACTGTATGAGCTTATTATCATGTAACTGAGACACAAATATACTATCCCACACTACTGCAAATACCATTCAGAAAACGTCTTTGTAATATTGCAATAATATTACACTGATATGAGTATATTTTCGAAATACAATGTTGGGAGAATACACAGGTCGATAAAACCAGTTTCTAGATAACTTTCTCATCCTGAACTCGTAGGAAGGATTGTCCATTGCCAGACAAAATGAAGTGACTCTTAAACGTGCCACCCACAATCCTTTGTAAACTCTGCCAATATCAGACGGAACCCTTTCTGAAACTGCCCTGCATGCGCGCTGCCTTTTGCCTTAGACATCTATGATTCAAACAAGACTGATGAGCTGTTGCTCATTTATAGAGATAGCAGCTTGCCCTTTTCTTCAATTTGATTTCCGGCTTTATCTTTAACATATGACAAAGGCAGATAGACAATGGAATAATGTGAAATGAACTGACAAATCCAGTTTTTTTTTTTTTACGTATCCTTGCTGACAAGCGTATGCAAATGAACTCCATTAATATGCTTCCCTTGCTCCCAAGTCATTTTATATTTTTTCTTGATTAAAAAGGACATTTCTTATGTGACACCCCCCCTCCCCATCCTATCAACACACAAGCAACATACACAAACACAGATGCACATTCACACACGCACGCACGCGCACACACACATACATTGCTTTTGACAATAATTCAATATCAGAGTGCCCTCTATAAGTAACAATGCAGGTGGCTCTTAGAACACCAACACAATGAGTGTTCCGTGTAATCATGACAGTCTTATTTCATTCATTTGGAACTCCGTTTCTGGAAAAAGCAAAATCGTTGACGTACACACTTAGAGGAAGTTGTACCGGTTGTTACACAGTAAGTACCAGTAATCCAACGTTTCCTTCTCTTGTGCACAAGTAGGCAATTCAAGTCTGTGTGGTTCGCATTGGAAACTCACAGGGTCCCAAGTCGTAACTTCTTACCGTCATAGATAGTATTTACAAGTATCTCCCGAGTAACTGTGCGCCTGTATGCTTGACCTTGACATGTCTGCCATCCAAACAGCAGACTGTAGCAATGTCTACGCCGGCTCTAACCCGAAACAGATCTGACGTTTGTCTGGTGTCTACAACAATGCTCTTTCATTAACGATAAGGCTCAAATGACGCCTGCATAGCCACCAGACTTCCTTTTGCACTCTCTCACAGAGGTGCAGTGGTGCTCTACTTTACAGTTTGTGGTTAATATTTACCGTTTTTAGTAAAGCGGCACAAAACCAGATTTCTCTTCTTCTTTTTTTTTTTGTTCCTGAGCAAATTGCTCTGCAACCCACAGCTTAATTACGGATGGTATCTTTAACACAATGGAAGTGTATTTCTGTCCGATTATATTTGTGCTCAGTACGTGTCATTATCGAAGCAACAAGCATCGCAAACGGGCGAGGGCAAATGTGCTCTGATCCTATAAAGTACATGCAAAGTTGAAGGAAACAGAAGACACTTGCCCAGTGAGCATTACAAATGATGTATACACTGAACGCCACAGACATTTGCATATTCTAAGGCTAAAACACATACTGTAAGTAGAGTATGCCAAACATGCTCTTGTGAAGGTACTGATTGAACCCCAAATCATTTTTTTTTTACTCTAATGTTAGTAAACATCGTAATACAAAAAAAATACATGTTTAAAGCTATACTTTTGATATCATGGATGTTCAGTCCTTGCATCCATAGCGCTGTGTATGAATTTGAAAGTGGTTACATTTCTCCATCTCATAGCCTTTTGGTGGCCCATTTGTTATTGTTTTAACCAGGTTTATAAGGAGAAATTATGAATGGAAAAGCCATTAGTAAGGCACTACTTTGTTATTTTGGCATGTATTGACAAGAATCCATTAACTAATTACAATGCAATACCTCATTAAGTTATCATGAAGGTCATTGCTTTTAAATAATCAATCATTATTCACAAAGTAACGGAATTCCATTCATATTTGCACCAAATCATTAATGAATTTAGAGGGGGAAAACATTTCTGATGGAAAATGTGTGCGTTCGCCACATGTTACATATTCTGAGGAATGCATGTTTACAAAATATTGAAGGAAAGCAGACACCAACACGAGTAGAGATAGCCTGGACCATTTTAAGCATGGCAGTAAATTGAAACTAATAGGAATTTTTCCTCGTGCATGTTTAGTCTATTGCAGGTGGTCTTCGGGACGTTTCTCATTAACCCAATAAAATAGTGAGTTGTTTTTCTTCCTCCCCATGCTCTTTGACTGAACTGGATTATTACATGCTGTAATGAGGCGAAAACAGAACGGTTCCCAGCACAACAAGTGAAATAAAGTAGAATAAACCCAGTCCGTTTCTTCATACATACCTAGACTCCACACAACAAACTACGCTAACATAGGAGTTCAGAACCAAGATTCGAGCTTCATAACGTAGCACGAATGAAGTAAACCAATATATCAGAACAACAATTCTATACAAGAACTTGAACGCTATACAACAGTGACAAATATGAATCGACCTAGCTGGGCCTTTCCTTTCTGCTCTGTAGTCCCACACAAAATGTCATTGAGGTCTCTTAAGAGGACTTGTCAACAGGTAGTTCGGCTTTCAGCTCATCTCCACAGATCACTATGAGGCCCCCTCCGCTGAAAGAAAAAAATAGAAAGAGAAGAGAGAAAGAAAAATGCCTGTCTTTTTATCCCCTGCGTCTGACAGGCTTTCGCGATGCCAAGGAGGAAGATCAACGGGAGACAAGCGAATTCCCACAGTTCATTGTCCTGGTCAGCCGCATCATCATCCGGAGCCGGGCCAAAAGCTCAAAGCTGCCTTTTATGCTAACCATTCCTGGTATTATTTTGATGTCCAGCAGGTGTGTGTGTGTGTGTGTGTGTGTGTGCGTGTGTGTGTGTGTGTGTGTGTGTGTGTGTGTGTGTGTGTGTGTGCCTTTTTCACGTGTATATCTTGCAATGGTGGTCACAGCGGTGTGGAAAGACTCCTGCCAGTAGATTTTATGCATTGTGACGAGTGGGGGATTAATTGGCTCAAACATTTGTTAACCAGCCTGTTTCACCATAAGAAGGGGGATGGATGAGAAAGATGACAGCGAGGACAAACAAGCGCACAAAAAGGGATGAAAAAGGGAATGATTTTAGATAATGGGAAAGAATTTCCAACATATCAATTATTGTCCGTATTCTGTCATGTGCCGTTTTCCCCCTCCTACCCTCTCCCTCGTGACACAGCCCTCTTTCGGGAAAACGGGGCCACGTCCTCATGGCAGGCTACAGTAGTCACGGTCGAATCGCTGATCACGCATGGTTACTCTACTGCAGAGAAAGGCCACCGAACAATGACCACAGTGTAGCTGTCCGTGTAGGGTCGATCATGGCTTACATTATTCCCCTGGGCTGCCTGCCTGCATTTGAATACTACATACTGGAAAATGAATAGAATGACACATCGCTAGCAAGGCATCGCTGACACTGTTTCTTAAAGGCAGACATGCTAACAGTACAATCAACCCAGCGATTGTTTTCACTCTACAGTGGGAAATGAGAAGGGCAGCCCGGTAGTGCTGAGTGAGTCACCCATCATCACACTCTCACAGGCATTAGAACAGCTATAATGTTGGCAAAAGAAAGCCATATCTGCCTAGCACCAGTTGACAAAGTCAACCGGGCCACGTTTTCTTCCCTTTCAGGATCCCCCCCCCCCCTAAACTCTAAATGTCAATATTACCTGAAATACAGTAAGTGAATATCAGAAATAATTGCTGTTTTCTACTCCTCATGCTGGTTCTGTTCTTAGGAAGTTTTGCATAATGGCTGAAAAGGGGCTGTTGTTGTGACAGGTGCTGAAATCAAACTGGGAGGCGACGGAGACAAGGTTCAATTTAGTTTGTGAATCCTTTAATTGTTGCATAGCTAATAAAAAAATAAAAAAAGATCCCTTACACTCCTGACTATTTTCCGTCGCCTGTATGCATACATTGGAAGGTAAATTGTGCCTTGAAGCCAAGCGATGGTGCCTTTGTGAAGGGAAGGGAAGGGAGGAGAGGGGTTGGGTGCTACTTCAACGTACTTACCATCTCCTCACAACTGTAGTTTGGAGTTTTCACCAAACAAATGAATGGCTAATTAGAGATACTCATTATGGAAAGCAAGTCAAGTAATTATTTTACATCATGCCGCCGTTAATTGAACGACTCTTCAATGTCTTTGAAAAAGATCTATTTTTCTCTCCCGTTTTCTCTGTGAGAAGATAAGGGGAGACTATAAACAGGTAGGGGAGCCATATGCTCTTGAATGAAAAAGCACTTCTGTCCAGGCAATTGGGCTTTTTAAATATTGAACCACTGCATGTCTTTTTAATATGACAATGTTGAATCTCCTTTATTCCATCACTTTGATAAACTCGCTCAAGCTAATCTGGAGACTTCATGTGAAGAAAACTTTCAATTCTTGCAGGCACTCTTGTCAAGGCAGGCCGTTATGCAACTGTACTCGGTATGTCCATAGAGCAGTTTTTTAAAAGCAGCACACATCCTGTTTAAGAAAGCAACTAATCTTATCAAAGCCATCAGGAAGTGAGACTTGACTGCAAATGCTCTCGATTCTTTGCATACGTTACAATATCTGTATTTTCTTTGCAGCTATTGTTTGCAGCTGTGAGTAGCTCTGAGAATAATTCATCATTTTCTCTCTCCCTCTCGTGTGACCCAAAGTCAGATCCTGTCTTAATGTGGCTTAATAAGAAAGGAAAGAAAGACAGAGAGGAAGAGAGGGAGATTCAGAGAGCAGGGCACATTATCTGCATTAAAGTGTATTTATTATAGACTAATTGTGGCAGAGGAAGTGCGTTAGGAGGGTGTGCTCTCAGGAGGGAGGGTGGGGAGCATTCGGGACATCAGGGAACATGTTTATTTATCTCACTTTATCTGAAACAGTGGGGCTACTTCTCTTAGGATCAGAGACAAAAAGTGAGAGAGGAAGGGGGAGAGGGAAAGAGGGGGAGAAGGGGAAGAGAGAGCGAGTGTAACCATTTTGCGGGCCAGACAGAAGTGTTTGCCTACATGCCAACGCTTCACTAAGACAAGACTCTGATTAGCGGAATAAGGCAAAGTTGGTCAAACTTCAAAACAGGCCTCTCTCTGAACTCCACTACAAAAACCTCTCCTCATCCTGTTCTCCTCTGTGAAACACCCAACCCAGGACAGCAGCCTCCTTTTGGTGAGGTTGCTAAAGGTAATAGCTTTTACTGAAAAGCAAATGTAGAAGACACATTTCTACAGTAAATCTGAGGTTAAAGGACAGTATACAATACCAAAACTGTTTTATGTTTCATTCTACTGAGGTAAATAAGAGATGTGTGTATTGAAGGACCAGCCCTGGATTCCAAATGTCTCTCCACACTCCTCTCTCTCTGACCTGTCTGCATTTTTATCACTTCTCCCTGCCCTCTCTGACCTTCAACATGATCACTGATTCACCATCTCTCACAACCAGCGGCTAAAACTCAGTTCAGCAGAGAACAAGTGTCTGTGTGTGTGTATTTGTGTGTGTGCATGTGTGTGTGTGTATGTGTGTGTGTATGTGTGTGCACGTGTGTGTGTGTGTATGTGTGTGTGTGTGTGTGTGTGTGTGTGCACGTGTGTGTGTGTATGTGTGTGTGTATGTGTGTGTGTGTGCACGTGTGTGTGTGTATGTGTGTGTGTGTGTGTGTGCACGTGTGTGTGTGTGTGTTCATGAAAGCGATGATGTTTAATGAAAAATGACCCCTCTGTATAGTGCATTCCGTGCTTCCCTCCCTGGAGATGTCTCGCTCTTGAAGCAACACAAGGCCTCTTCTTTAATTGTCCCGGTGTAGTGCCGTGTGGCTGGTGATCAGTGATATTACTCACATTCACTGTTTTCCTGAACCCTTGTCATCGCTAACCCCCACCACCATGATGTTAATATGTTGTTTATGTTACCATGGCTGCAGATTGTACATATTCTATTCAAGAGGCATCTCTGCATGAGCAATGCATCATGGGTCGTAACCTCTCTGTATTACAGTGCCTTGCAAAAGTATTCATCCCCCTTGGCATTTTTCCTATTTTGTTGCATTACAACCTGTAATTTAAATGGATTTTTATTTGGATTTCATATAATGGATCTACATGAAATAGTCCAAATTAGTGAAGTGAAATGAAAAAAATTACTTAAATAAAATAAAAACCGTAAAAGTGGTGCATGCATATGTAGTCACCCCCTTCAGAAGTCACATAAGTAGTTAAATAAAGTCCACCTGTGTGCAATCTAACTGTCACATCTCAGTATATATACTGTACACCTGTTCTGAAAGGCCCCAGAGTCTGCAACACCACTAAGCAAGGGGCACCACCAAGCAAGCGGAACCATGAAGACCAAGGAGCTCTCCAAACAGGTCAGGGACAAAGTTGTGGAGAAGTACAGATCAGGGTTGGGTTATGAAAAAATATTAGAAACTTTGAACATCCCACGGAGCACCATTAAATCCATTATTACAAAATGTAAAGAATATAGCACCACAACAAAACTGCCAAGAGAGGGCCGCCCACCAAAACTCACAGACCAGGCAAGGAGGGCATTAATCAGAGAAGCAACAAAGAGACCAAAGATAACCCTGAAGGAGCTGCAAAGCTCCACAGTGGAGATTGGAGTGTCTGTCCATAGGACCACTTTAAGCCATACACTCAACAGAGCTGGGCTTTACGGAAGAGTGGCCAGAAAAAAGCCATTGCTTAATGAAAAAAATAAGTAAACACGTTTGGTGTTCGCCAAAAGGCATGTGGAAGACTCCCCAAACATACTGAAGATGGTAGTCTGGTCAGATGAGACTAAAATTGAGCTTTTTGGCCATCAAGGAAAATGCTATGTCTGGTGCAAATCCAACACCTCCATCACCCCGAGAACATCATCCCCACAGTGGAGCATGGTGGTGGCAGCATCATGCTGTGGAGATGATTTTCAGAATTGACTGGTCAGAATTGAAGGAATGATGGATGGCACTAAATACAGGGAAATTCTTGAGGGAAACCTGTTTCAGTCTTCCAGAGATTTGAGACTGGGACGGAGGTTCACCTTCCAGCAGGACAATGACCCTAAGCATACTGCTAAAGCAACACTTGAGTGGTTTAAGGGGAAACATTTAAATGTCTTGGAATGGCATTGTCAAAGCCCAGACCTCAATCCAATTGAGAATCGAACTTGAAGGAGCTGAAGCAGTTTTGCCTTGAAGAATGGGGAAAAAATCCCAGTGGCTAGATATGCCAAGCTTATAGAGACATACCCCAAGAGACTTGCAGCTGTAATTGCTGCAAAAGGTGGCTCTACAATGTATTGACTTTTGGGGGGGGTTGAATAGTTATGCACGCTCATGTTTTCTGTTATTTTTGTCTCATTTCTTCTTTGTTTCACAATAAAACATATGTTTCATCTTCAAAGTGGTAGGCATGTTGTGTAAATCAAATGATACAAACTCCATTTTAATTCCAGGGTGTAAGGCAACAAAATCGGAAATATGCCAAGGGGGTGAATACTTTCGCAAGCCACTGTTTTCTTATAGTGGTCACTACGTAGCAGCAATGAACTCTAGGGGTGCATTTTGCAATTTCAACACATTTAAAGACATTGTCAGATTTACAAATCAAAATGATCTTAAAAGCCATATAAATGGGCATCCATGTTTGGGTGAAAGAATTTCAAATAAAAATCGAATTGTATTGCATCTCTTCCATGATGAGGCTAGGATGTATTTGTAGTGAATAAGCATTTAAGGATGGCTCTGTGACGTATAGCTTAGCCTAGAAAGTCACCAGCAACATGGGGGCACCTGCCATGTTTAGCTTGCCTGCCTGCTGCACCCCACCCCACCACCCCTCCCTGTCCCCTCGGCCTTTAGATAATACCCATGTCCTACAGCTGTGATCTCTTGTCGGGGGCCGGTGACAGCAGGGCTCACAACACGGACGGCGCTCTGCTATCACCGCTAAACTGCCTGTCTGAGCCACTTGACGGAGCTCTGGAGAGGCTGCATCATCTTGACGCCCTGAAATCAGCCCCCATCTTCCACTCGGCAGCTCACCCCTCACCCCCATACACATTCCCCTCTGCCCTCCGCCATCTCAGGGCCCTGACTCTTATTTATGTGCCCCACCTCCTCTACATCCCTCCATCCCTCCCTCTCTCTCTCCATATTTTTTCCCTCCTGCATCTGATTAAGTTAACAATGTGCCGTTATTTGCATGCTGATTTTGCCGGTCCCTCTCCTCAATTCTCTCACAAACACAGGGGCTGGATCACAGTAATGTGATAGCACAGCAGCCAGCCAACGCAATCTCCTGCAAAACCAGGTGTGTGCAATCCACATCCCTGTTAATTCCTGCCCCCATCAAATTTTTCCCCCGTTCCCCCCCCCCCATCCCTGTAGTGTTTATAAGGTTGTATTATAATCAAATCTGGAGCAAGAAAGCCTGTCTATTTTTATTAATTATAGACCGGCGCTGATGTGAATGTATTCCGAAAGCATCTTCAAAATAGGTCGGCATACAGTTTTCTATTCTTATCACATTTAAATGTCAACATGGTGCAAAGCCCTACAAATTAGTTCAGGCAGACTTCAACCCCCATTTAACATTTGAAGCTCCGCTCTGTAAGCTCAAAGTGTGATTTAACGCAGTTTACACATATAAGGAGCTAGCGGTTTGTCTTTCAAACTTCTCATTTCAATACAGATATTACTGCCATGCCGCCTGAGAAAATGCTGGTGAGGGAAAAAGGGGGGTGGGGGGGGTGGGGGGGGGGGAATTATATAAAGCAAGAAGAAACAATGCATTAGCTTTCATGAATAATAGATCCTCCATCAGTCCGTGCGAGATGTACGTTTTTAGCATCGCCGCATAAATCCTCGGCCGAAATGAATAAATCAAAATGGGGGACTTTCCTTGAACATCTACCCAAAGATGTCGCTAGTAAACCACGATAATATATAACACCCCCGGGTTTATATGCAAGCAGGACACAGTCCCCATAGGGTAGCAGGAAACAATGCCACGGAGATCTGTTGTTCAGGTTACTGGTTGTTGAGCATACCAAACAGAGTTCAGATACACTGGACCTATTGATACAACCTACATAAGGAAACACGTACCACCACGAACGTCTCCGCAACAAAACAATCACATTATTCTCCGAAATGCAATCGGAGATGGACATGTTCTATGGAAAATCTCATTTGATTTGGAGCGTGATGGGGATTAGCAGATACCATAGAATACACACAACTAGCGGGCTACTTCCAATGAGATCCACTGGCCAGACATGGCCTTCATTGACTCACCCCGGCAGACAGTGTAAAAAGGCAGATGAAACGCCTCATTCCCTGGGGAAGTGTCTCACATGTCAAGCTGTTTCACGCCACTGAAACGTGGGCTAAACTACAGGCCCGTGGGCCACCCTAGGTCCAGTCAGCCCTGAAGGAGGCCTTGCTTTGTGTGGGGGGGGGGGGGGGGTGCCCCATACGCTTCATTACACCTCGACCCCACTGGCCATATCTAAGGCATTCACCAACTGCATCAACACCCAGCACAACCACTTCATGCAGGCGATGCAAACCAAGGTCCTCAAGTCCAGCCACAGTTTTTTAGTGCACAACCTCAATCTAGTCTAGTCCATTTTGAGTCTTTTGACCAATAGCAAAGCAAGGCCTCCTTCAGCTCTAGTTTTTCTGTCTTTTTTTCTTCATACGGCTCATCGCAAAGTGTTCTATGGGTGTGCTTTCTACGAGCAGGCTGAAACGTCAAAGCAATATACATCTTTTAATGCACAGAGCGGCCCTCAGGGGTTTAATTGACTACCGTGTAAAGTGAGTGTGAGGCCGGCGAAAGAGCAACATGAAGACGAATATGTTTCATTAACAAGACAAAACAGAGCCCAATTGCTCCCATCGAATTGGCAGGGAGTGATTCCCCCCAAAAGTTAAAACACATTTGTCCAAGGAGCAAGGGAACTTTCTGTGGCATCCATTCAAAATGGAAAAGGGTTTAGGCTTCCAAGTGTGTGAGAGTGAGTATGTCAGTGTGAGGGCGTGTCAGTGTGAGGGCATGTCAATGTCAGCCAGTGTGTGTAACAGAGAGCATATGCCACTTAGTAAAGCATTGTCTCAATGTATACGCTTATGCTGCTTGTTAGTTCAGACCTGTTCAGACTACGAGGACGGTCTCCACGCCGTGCTCCCGTGCTCCCTGTTCAGTGTCTGTCTACACTAAGTAGTACAGTAGGATCCCTCCTGTTCTCTGTGCGTCAGCTGCTCCTCGTCCTCGATGCGAGTGATAGCCCGACTCGCCGAGCCAAACGCACGGCGTTGTTCTACGACTGCCTGGTCGACTTCAAATATTCATCAAACAGAAAGAAGAGAGAGCCTCTTCTATCCCGCGGTAGTAATTTACCAATTATTTGGAGTACCTGCTGACAGGTACGTGTCACAGTCGGCTACATTCCCCCCCGTGCCACTCCTACCCGACGCCCTGCCTTTCCCCTGCTGCGGAGAGAGCCGCGGCGCTTCAGGCACACGGCGAGACCAGACGAAGAGAAGGAGGAGGAGGAGAGTTTGACTGCAGCTCCGATGCTTTGATTTGGGAAACGGTTAAGAGGGACGGAAGGTCGAAACTTGACGTGCTCCAAATGCCCCAGTCCCTCTCGGGGCGGTTCGACTACTTTCTAAAGGAGTCCGGGAAGACAAGGCCTCTCTTTCCGAAACTCAACCAGCGGAAAAAAACGAACAGACACGACGAATGCAAAACACACAATAAATGGCTCATTAAAGAGAGTAGACGACTACACAAACAAAGCAGCCTTCACTGGCTGTCACCGACGTTCTCTGTGATGAGGAGCACAGTGGTGGGGCAAGAAGAAACTCTCTGGAACAGTGGCAAACCACTGACAAAAACGCTGCGACGGATCTCTTTGCCTGCCTGCATTATGTCTCTATTTGTCTTGGTGACACATCTAATGTGGATGATAGGCATTGTGAGAATTACGACTCGGTAGCTCGGGCTCAGTGAAAAAGTCCATCTCTTTCCTTCAGTGGAGGACCCCAGAGCTGAAGGGGATGTAATTCAATTAGGCGTGTGTGTATGTGTGTATAAAGATGCGCTCCCTGAGCATTATGGGATTTTGGAGGAGCTGGGGGTCCACACGGAGCCATCAATCGGTGTTGGAAGTTCAGGCCACCGTGGGCCAGTCGCCCGGGCAGGCGAGCCACTGGAGAGGGACGAGAGGAGAGCGTTGCCTCTCTATCTCACACTGTGCCCTGAATAAATGAACATCTCTCCAGTGTGTGTCGCGTCGAGGAGGTACTTCAAAAAAGAACTGCCATCGCTCACTCACTGAACGAACGTAAAGACCTTCTCCTCTGCCTTTTGTTAAGAAATCTAACTGTACACAACAGGATGGTACTGAACAGGCGAGTGAGAGTGCATGGGCGTAAATCATTTGTTTTTTCAAGTTGATTCTAAATGTCAGCTAAAATTAGCAACAAGTATATCTTTAGGATCCATATCCTGTATCAAATAACACAAAGCGGACATCATTTAATTGCTGTATTCTCATTGGAGGAGAAACACTATAATATAAGCTCCCAAGTGGTGCAGCGGTCTGAGGCACTGCACATCAGGGCAAGAGGCGTCACTACAGACACCCTGGATCCAATTCAGGCTGTATCACAACCGGCCGTGATTGGGAGTCCAACAGGACGGCGCACAATTGGCCCAGCGTCGTTTGGACGGTGTAGGCCGCCATTGTAAACAAGAATTTGTTCTTAACTGACTTGCCTAGTTAAATAAAGGTTCAATCCAATTTTAGTCTAAGGCCAAACAAACCCAGACATCCTGTGTGATTAGACAGTCAGGACAATAGAGGAGTGTCACTGACTGCTTAAGTCAAGTACAGTAAACGTGCTATAGTGCTGTCTGTATGATGACACGATTCCTCCTGAACAGGTTGTGAGCGGTTGCACCAGCATTTGGGACAGTCAGTATACAGCCTTGCACGTCGCAGTCTTTCCCTCAGGTAGGGCAGGTTCATTGTAAATCTGGGGCAGAGGACTTCTCCACGCCTTCTTCGGTGTTTACTCACACTCATTGTGGCTGGAACCACTTTATGACACTAATCCCGTAGACTGTCATTGACCCGGCCCATGAACATATCTGCCACACCATCCAGTTCTCATTCACAAAGCCCTGCACCATACCTAAACCACTCTCTGCAACCCGCAGCGCATGTTGTGTGGTGTCTGCATGGTGACAAGGATCCTTAAGACACACAGTGTGTGTGTGTGTGTGTGTGTGTGTGTGTGTGTGTGTGTGTGTGTGTGTGTGCGCGTGCGCGTTTTCAGTTGAGACCCTCTCATAAATAGTTAACAGAACGGGGGAGATTGTTAATGGTTGGAAAGGCGCAGAGGACGGAATTAACCACCTTTACTCGTCTTTAATTACTGCGAAGTCCACCTCCGTACCACCGATCTATAAATGCATGGTGAATCCCACGTGGCACTGAAGTTACTCAGTCCAACGTGTCACAGAGATACACCTCAGCAAAAAAATATGAAAATCCTGGCCCAAAATGTGAACGATAACACAGAAATTGGGACAAACCGTACGTTCTTCTGTGTATTTTGGGATCCCACTAATTCATTTGGATAATACTACAAAAAAAAATGATATCTTAAAAAAAAAAAGAAATGATGAGAAAAAAAATGAATTTGAAGAGAGAGAAGTCCTAGGGGGATATGTGATGAATCCAGGTCTTAGGGGTGTTCCAGGGAGTAAAATAAGGTTGAACCTCAATAGGATCAACATTCAGGGCAAAAATGCAATAAAAGTAGAAATCCGACAGAGAAAATGATCTGCAATTAGGACAAACAGCACTAAAAGCAAGTTCAAAGATAATTGTTTTCAGAGGAGTGTGTGACTGACTCGGTTGAATCCCAGGGTAGCCAGTTTGTGTGGTGGAGAGAGAGACAGAGAGAAAGAGAGAGAGAGAGAAAGGCAGAAAGACAAAGATAGAGACTAGTGTGTGAGCGAGAGAGAAAGAGAGAGAGATGAGAGACAAGCGAATTAAAGAGAGAGATAGAAGGAGAGCAGAAGGAGAGCAAGTCCAAAGTGAGATGGGGGGTTAAGGGAAAGTCACCGAAGGTGAAAATCTTCCATTGGTATTTGAGGAAAAAGGAAACGAACAAAGACACCCTGCCGAACAAGCACCGATCCATCATAAGACCACGCCATAAAAAAAAACAAGTGTCCCCAACACACTTATCCCCTCACAGATCTTTCCACAAAGAGGCTTATTGTTGTTGCCTTTCACAACACATTGGCCTTTGATGGATTCTGCCCACTAAAGAAAAGGGCCCGAATGAAAGGCAGTGGTTTATATAGAAGGGGGGAAAAAAACATGCTTAAACAAAGATATGAATTAAATGAAAAGAAGTTGTGAGATGACCCAGGACCCAGGACTGAAGAGCTGTCCCTGAGCTGTCCCTGAGGCCCGAGGCCCGAGCACTAAGCCAAAGCCTTCACACAAAGACTATAGAATTCGTTTGTATCATTAGTGACATGAATAAATGTTAATAATAATGTCTATTCTATCATTATTTACCTGACTACGTAAAAACCACTGTAAATATCCTATGAGAAACAGTCTAGAGTTGGTAGTTCTTAGTACTTCTCTTTGGACTGCTATGGTAATGTATTTATTTATATATATATATATATATTTTACAACTCGACAAGCCAATCCCTAAACCTCACCAATTCTTACAGTGAATATCCTGTGAAAAAGCCCTACTTGCATATCAGCACCTGGTAGATCATGGCACCAAAGATCGGCCTTTTATTTCAAGCCTGCACAGTGAAGTCACTTATTGGCATGTCTCAAAACATAACATAATTGTGTTTTAGCGGAATGAGACGGGGGACTAAAAATACACACAATGGCGTAGAGATGAGCAAACACACACAAAAAGAAGAGAAAAGAAAGCGTTTGTCCTTCAGCACAGTGTTTTCTCTGTACTGTCCCACAGCCAATAACTGTGGAATAAACGGATATGTGAATTAAACCCCATTGTTTTAAAGAGCTGCTGATATATTTAGTCGCTTTCGCTTCATGCGATAGAATTTTGCCAATTTTTTGGGTATATGTGTACTTGGACTGCATATCTCACGTTGTGTGAGCAAGTGTAAGTGTGTGTGCATGTGTGAAAAAAACAACAGTTCAACCATGCGATTTTTGCAATTAGAAAAGACACAAAAAAATAATTATTCTGCAGCACACTCAGGCGACATATCCTGAATCGACGATGCACGGATCACGTGTTTAATAAAAAGGTTAATCAGTTGTTAATCAGAGGATTAATAACTTGTTATTTTCTTTACAAAACCATTAATATTATGCCATAAATATTTAATGTTGATGGGTCATTTTTTGGGGGGGAGTAGGGGCGCGGGCTAGAGTGAGCAATACACAGGCTAATGTGCATTAATCATGCTTTGGTGAAGACAAATACATTCATTCATGTTTATTAATACAACCTTGGAGAAAACAATACTCTTTACATGATGAAAAAAAACTTATTCATAAAGTATTTATCAACAATGCCACAAAAGGATAGAGATTAGGGACTGGAGACTGGAGACTGGAGACTGGAGACTGGAGACTGGAGACAACGGTCCAAAGTCAAAAAATGCTGGGGGCAAAAGTTCATTAACATTTAAGATAAATGCATAAATGGCTTAAGGAAGGGGGGGGGGGGTCGATGCTGATTCACATTGTCGGGGCTGTGTCGGGAGGGGTGGTGGGGGGTGAGAGTCTGTTTTGGGGGGAGGGGGGTTAAACAGAGATTTTCTGTCCCTTTCTTAACAAATTACCCTGCCGGTTTTGCTAATCAAAGCAAAACAAATATTGCTTTTCGTTCGCTCCATTTGCTGAATGAACATATGACGTTCCCAAAATGCTCATTCCCAGCTCAAATGTAATTAAATTGTGCCTTTAGTGAAAACATGCAGTGGTACTCCAATTAGTTCTGTTTTTGTCATCGGGAGAGAAAAAATGGAATCGGGCATGCCCAAGGCACCGTCGTGTCCCGGAATGATACAATGCCTTGGCGGTATGAAGTGGGTGTGTATTTGAGATGGTGTCTGGGTACGTTAGGGTGATAGGGTTGCAGAGTGTTTATGAGTTGGATGAGTTTCGGGGGGGGTTGCCTTGTTGTTGTGAGGTGGATACAAAGTCTACGTTTTTGGTCGGACGGTGGATGTGACTATTTGAGACGGTGGGTGGAGTAGGATCTCTCCCTTTCTCTGGTTTTCTTCACATTCGTGTTCTTCTGTCTCTCTCTATACATACATATCTCTGTGAAGTATGTGGGAAGCAAACTATTGAACTGGCTAACTAAGTAATTGCTTATTTTCATTTAACTCTAAATTGTGTTGTTTTTTTATTATTGAGGGACTGCATGGATTGCCCTGCAAAATGTCATCCATCTACTTGTCGATGAATCTATAAATTCATTTAGCGATTAGTCTACCTGATATGCGTTTTACCCATGTCTGAACACCTTTATTGGCAATCAATGGAATGCAAAGAATGTCGGAAACTAAGTAACTTGCAGGCCTGAGGACATATACAAAATCGGATATTTGTCAATGGCCACGCATCAAGTCCTGTTGCTGGACTTTTAGATACAGAGAAAATGTATAATACCCACTGGCAGATCACAATGTAATACGCAATGCAGAGCCGTGTGTCCGCGTGGCTGTGAGCTTTGTGTCTCTGCGTGTCTGTCTGTGTCTGTGTGCCTATATTATCCCTAATATCTTCCCCTCATCTCTGTAAAACAGAGGAGAGAAGGAGAGAGAGAGAGAGAGAGAGAGAGAGAGAGAGAGAGAGAGAGAGAGAGAGAGCGAGAGAGAAAAGGCAAAGAGGGCAAGCAAGGGAGAGATTGAAGATGAAAAGAGAGAGGGGAGATCCATTTTGTGTTCAGTTAAACACTGATTTCATCATCTGGGTAAAACACATAACTTAAAACTGAAATCAAATATTAAAAATGACAGGCCTTATAAGTGCGGTGAGTGATCCGGGGTCACGGAGGGAGGGAGGCGCGGGCGGCTTGTCAGCCACTATCTGTCAGAGTGAATTAGAAACAATCAGGGGGGGCTGAAAGGGAAGGTGATTGTTATTAGGCAGCAGGGCTGTGAGCAGGCTCCCCAGATGTGGCCATGCATATAAAAGAACAGGAAGCCAGCAGTTTAATTCAGGAAGCGCTGGCGTACACGGCCGCACATAGCAGGAGGGGGCCTTTGTCGCTAATAAGCTCAAAGTTACTTTGATAACAGGCGGGGTTAGGCGCCGGAAAAAAAGCACTTTTCTTTTCTTTTTCTATGGGTTTTTTTTCACACACCCCCCTCACCAGTCAGTCAATATCTAGGAAATATAATGGGAGTGGAGAAATCGGGGGTGAAATGTAGATAAGTCGACCTTAACACGCGAAGGGGAAGAGACGGCTGTGCCCATATATCAATTACCCCTGCTATCATAGGAGGATGATGAAGGGTTTGAGTGTTGGGCTACAGACCCCCCCCCCCCCCCCCGCCCAGCCCCCTTCGGTCCCCTCTCCCCTGCGCCGGGTAGGGGGGAGGACGGACGTGCCTGCTTTTGACTCCAGCGCCAGACCTGCTATCTGTCAAGGGCTCCCACTGCTCCTCTGAGACAGACCATCATGCCTACAGATTGTTGTCACGGACGACGGCAGGGGGCTGGGAGGGAGGGGTAGATATGTACAATATGTTTTCAAAGGGCGCAGGGCTTGATTGGAATGATAAGGAGAGACGCTAATCTGCTAGGATACGGCCTCAAAGGCACATTGGCTCTGACACTTAAACCCTCGCGCCACAGGGAAACAGCTCCCTGGTAAACCCCTATAGACCCAGGGAGGGTAACTCTCTGCACATGTCGCACTGTCGTACTCCAGTAAGAACTCCACGTTCCCTTTCACAAAAACACTGCTAGGCTAAAATTCATCACTCAATCCTGGATATTTAACATTGGATGTGTTTTTGTGTCTTTTTTTTGGGGGGGGGGGGGGGTTCTGAGAGGCTGAGCGATTGAGGATATTTTCTACTGACAGCTTTCACATGTTCAGCATTTTCTATGAGTGTATCTCTACAAAGCTGCAGGTAACGCAGGCCCTTTGTCTCAAGCACTAGTAGCATTGTACTCCAGCAATGTGAAATCAATGAAATGTGAAAATGAAGGACGTCGTTGAGACTTATGCTTTCAAAGTGCCTCCATCTCCTTGAAACAGTGAATGGCTTTGATTCCCATTTCTCTTTGTAGTTGGAGAGATATCTCCGAAAATGATCCCAGGCTTGAGGTTGAGCGCCCCAGTAATAGGTTTAAACAGCTAAATGAAAGCTCTCTGTTTATCGTTGATCATTTGCACGGTATACGTACGCATACTTCTCCGGGTTTGTGCCTTCCAGGTTTGTGTTCGGAGTTTAAGACGAGAGGGCGGTATGTGGTGTTGAACATGTTGCTGCTAAATATTCCCCAGGGTAATAACAGTGTATACATGACGATTGGAAGCGTGAGGAAACGAAAGAAAGAGGGGGGGGGGGGTAAAGGAAGAGACAATACGAGAAACGTATGGAGAGAGAGACTCAAAGGACACATGTAGCGAGAAATAAAAAAGCCAGGTACGCAGACAGAGCGAGAGAGGACGGAGCGGAAAGAAGGGGGTGAGAGTCCGACAGTGGAAGGAAGATGGAGAGGAACAGAGATGGAGTGGAGGGAGGCGGAGTGAGGTGTCCCTGATAGTCAGATCCTTCCTTGCAGGACACGCGTCGTAGATTTCAGCGCGATTAGATTGCGAGGGATACGGAGACGTCCCGGCGGAGTATCGGTAAATCATCACTATGAGGTCTGGGATTTAGCTTTAGCCTGGGTCTAAGCTAGCTAACCTACCAGCTTTTTTGAAGAACACTACCCAATGTCCCTGCTTATTTTGTGTTTGTGTGTAGCTTTCCCAGTCAGTGTTAAGAGAGAGTGAAAGGGAGGAGGTGGGTGGGGGAGAGAGAAAAGGAATCACAAAAAAAGAAAGATATTGGGGGCTTAAGAGGCAAATCATTTCCTTTGTGCAGTGTGCTAATCATGACTCCAGCCATAACGAGCTTTAGTCTCCTCCATAGACACAGACAGTGTGCTTTAAGCCTTCACACAGATCACTACTGTAGAGAAGGAGTGACCATAAAAACAGAATGGCCTTCACTTACGGCTCTCCCCCCCCCCCCCCCCCCCCTTCTCTATTTTAGTATTTTATTTTCTGTACTATGAATAAATTGAGTCTGTCCCGGACATGAAAATGTCAAATACCTAAAATACACCTAGGCTAAATAGCGTATTAATTTTTAATGCTCGCTCATCCTATGCTGCTATTCTCATATCTAGCCTGTCTGCCAACAGCTGTTGCAGGCTCCCTCACAGGGGATTTATCATCCATCTAAAAGAGAAAAGGAGCGTTGTTCACAAGACAAGGAAGGGAGCCTTATTTTCATGGATCCGTACCTCTCGTTTAATTCAAGCCTGAAACTTCTCCCTGTGATATACGAGGAGAATTCAATTACACTAATGCCAAAACATAAATTGTTCATGATTCGTCCCATATTTCTCATGTTATAATTGCTAGCTAGCTCTTGTAAATGAAAAAGACATAGGGTGGGTAGGCAGGAAGTGGAAGTACAGTGACATTGGAGAGGTGGCACAAGGGGAGGGGAAGACTTGGAACAGACATGTTTCAGTGTGGGAACTGAATGGCATTCATGTGTGTTTTTAGGTGGCATGTGGCTGATGATTATGGTAGATTATCACAATCCAGATTGTAACGAGTTACAAGCATTAGCAGAAGCCTACGGCAACGTAGAGAGAGAGAGAGAGAGAGCGATGTGAGTGTGACAGAGCTGTGCCAGTGGGACAGGGGGACTGATCACTGATCAGTGTGTGACAGAAGGTGTGGGGTGGGGGGGGGGTGGCATACCTTAACACACTAACTGCATACTGGTCTGGAGCCTGTCTGTTTGGTTCGAGGAGACCCAGGCAGTCACTGCCACTGAGTCACTACAGCACACAGCAATGACAACCGACCTAGAGGGATGTGTCTCTGTCCTGTCCTGTCAGAGAGTGAGAGAGAGAGAGAGAGGGAAAGAGAGAGAGAGAGGGGGAAAGAGAGAGAGAGAGGCAGATGATGTCAAGTGAAATGTAACAAATTCTCTGAATGGCGGCGATGCGCAGAGGTCAAGGAAATGCAGACGGAAAAGGTTAAAGATGAAATAAAAGCCGTGCCTTGCAGCGGGCTGAAAATCTATCCCTCCAAGGCAAGGCCATCGCTGACGTGCGGCAGACAAGATGCTAAATACTGCACGGCACTCTGGGATCTTTCATTTTCATCCGATCAATAAGGGCTTATATTTATCAGGATTCCAAGCAGCTGCCACATCTGACAACCTCCACTTCATTTTCTCACTCCTCCTCCTCCTCCTCACACTGAATCGGGAGCCATCGACCATAAAAGAGACTGAGGCCTCTAGCTTTGCTATTTACACCCACAGACACAATTCCATTAAAGGTCCCCCCCTTTTCTGGTTAAAGAAACATGCGTTGTCATTATGGTTTTGGCAACAGACCACCACACTCTTCATATACTCTTTGTTCCCCTATCCCCACCCGTAATGCCACAAAGAGAAGACAGACTTCCACCGTTTACACAGTAGACCCCTTTTCTAATGTTTGAGATTCGTTTAAAATAACCACATTTGTGAAGTCCCCCCTATAATTCAAAGTATTAAAATGAGCGGAAGATTTGTTAAGGGGGCGAGTTAAAATAGCTCAATCTCTAATCATCTGTACGACAATATTTGCTGTGAGGCATTCTAAATAGATTATCGCTGGTCCATCTGTGTCATCATTGATTTATAAGGCATTAAGCTGCTTTGGAAAAAGGGAGGCCTTCCCACTACAGCAAAAAGGGTTCTTCTTTTTGAAATCAGGGGCATGGCAACAGGACAACCCCGGCACTTGTCTGCTCAAGAAACTATTTCCTTTAAGCGTTGGTGAGAGGGGAAGTAAAAATAGGACGGCTGTATCCGGTTTTGGGAAGTGTGAATCTTCTTCTTTTTTATTACAAAGAGATGTGGAGGAGGGGAGGAAGTGCACAAAAAAAACACACACACACAAACACAAACACAAAAACAAGGGACATCATTAACATATGAATACTATATGCAAATGGTTAGCAGAGAGCAGATGTTGGTGCATTTAATTGACCTATATGTGAATTGCATCCAAACCTTTTTACTCTGTTACCACGCCCAGTGTACAATATAACTGGATTCAGAGACTGGCACGGAGAACAGCAGTGTGAATGGGGACTAGACGGAGTACGATACCATTTGAACGCGAGAGACGGAGAGAAAAGGCGTTTCAAAGGAGAGCGGCGTCTTGACAGGAAGCTGTCAGAGCCGGATGAAACCCAAACACAGCGCCTGGCCGCCACCGTCCCTCTGCTGTCTCGCGCGGATGACGTCACCGTGCGACGGTGGAAATGGATCACTTAATGGCCTTTGGAGAGCAATGACGTCTGTGACATGTTACTGTATGCAGCATTAAGGCCTGGATTAGAGCACACTGTCTTGATGGATATTCATATTTAGACTTCACAATCCTCTCTAATTCTCCCTGCCATTAGCTTCTCCCTCTTTTCCCCCCTTTCTCCCTCTCATTAGCTTCTCCCTCTTTTCCCCCCTTTCTGCCGGAGAAAGGCGAGAAGTCACGCATCTTAAGCTGAAATGTTTGCATGGGTGAGCCATGAGAAACACAGATGCTATTTTCATCTAGGCTCTGCCTCCTTGTCTCCCTCCCTTTCTCCTGCTTGGGAATGTCATTAAATTGTATTAAATAGCCTTTTGTCCAGAGGGCAAGGACCACCCCGATATATGATAATACATTAATGCCCCAGTGTTGCAACCAGTGAGCTGAGACGATTTTAAGGCCGAGAGCTGGGCGGAACAAGCATGAAGCCCCATTTGTGTGTGCGTATTTGCGTGTGTGCGTGCCCGCGCACGCGCATGTGTGTCTATACGTGTGCATGTGGCTCTCTAACAACTGTGACACATACTAATAGAAACATACCTAATAAATAACAAGCTTTCAGGGTCTGGCAAGCTGACATTTTCTCTGTGAGCAGGACAATTTCATATCTGCGGTGCAGGGAACCAAATTGCATCACACGGAGATGCCAGCGGATTAGCATAAAAATTAACACTTAAATTTCAGCTTATTGCCAACCCCACTCCTGCTCCTCCTGCCACACAACAATCAATTCCTCTTATAAATCTGATTAGATTCCATGACGCTTATTATCCTAGGCATGTCCCTACACTGCCTTCCAAGGCTCCAAGACCTATTTGTTTAAATAGAATGAAAGAGCTGATAAATCTATAGGTGCGCTTCTCATGCACACACACAGGCCACCTCTCCCCCACTCTCTCCCTCCATCACCCTCTCTCTCTCTCTCTCTCTCTCTCTCTCTCTCTCTCTCTCTCTCTCTCTCTCTCTCATAGTAAGTCTGATTTACAGATCACCAGTGATGTGGAAAAATAGAGAGGGAAATCAATCTTGATGGATATGCTGTAGCACTGTAAAACTTAGCTGATGTCCAGATTGTTCTGAAACCAAGCAAAAACGAGTTCATGCATTTCTAAAAATAAAAGAAGTTAACACGTTGTACGGCCTCCAACGTTCAGAGCTTGTTTATATATGATGGTTCAGAGACCACCTTTGCTTGCTCTCCCTCCTTTGACCACCTCCCTCCGAAGACAACTCGATCCGCAAACTTTCTTGACCCTCTCCATCTCATGAAAGCTACGTTTTTTTTTCTCTCTCTTCTAAATCGCTTCTCCTTTTTGAGACTCTTTATGTAATGAATAGCGCCATAGAAGTTGAAAAGAACATTATTGTTATTATAAAATGTCAATCCAATAACAACGTTTTTGGTCTTTTTTTAAATCCTTTTGACCAGCCATAGAGTACTCCTTTTCAGTCATTCATCACGTGCACAGCTGCTTCCAGTGTTTATCTAGGGGGAAATTGGAGCAAGGAAAACCGTCTCATATTGGAAAGCTTAATACTGTTGCAATGAAATATTTGTCAATATAGCACTTTGGAAAACATTGCACAAATACGCAGTGAAAGCCGAACGCACGTCGGGCGGCTTGCTAGGCAGAGAGACTCCCTTTTGTTTAGATAAATGGCATTTCATCGCATCCAGATGTCTTTCAGCGCCGTTCAGCCACCGTTCCCTGCGCTCCAAGACAGACGCTAAATGTACACAAACAGTTATTTCTAACTGCATTCCGTGCAGAACAGTGCCACGGTCCCCAGACCACAGCTCTGTCTTAAGGTGAACTACCGCTCAGATCCAGGGCTTTAAGATTGGAGGATGAACCGTGGTTGAGAGGAGGCAGAGTTCGTGTGTTGTGTGTACGCCTGCTCTGGGCCTGTGAACAGGAGAGACGTTTTTATCCTCTCTCCCGGGTTGAGGAATCCACGTCGGTGTGACGCCGCGTCACATTGTAGGCCACGCGCCTGAGGAGATCTGGGACAGAGGTGTGCCAAGGCTGAGTCAGGCGTTACCAAATAAGACTGGTATATAATAAGGCCCCCCCGATTCGATGCCCAAACTGCTCTACGCCACAGTGGAGCAAAGAGGGGAAAAGAGGGAGAGAGAGAGAGAGAGAGAGAGGGAGGAATGTGAAACAGAGGGAGTAAAAGAGAGAGAGAGAGAGAACGTCTGATGTTATAAGTGGATAACAACAGCCCCTGCTATGCAGCAGCAGAAGTGCAGAATCATTTCAACCAGCTAAACTCCCCCCTCTAGCCACCCCTCTATTCTTATGTTAACATCGCTAAAGAGGAGTGGGCCCACCCAGCAGTAGAAACTTCAGGAAAAATAATATATTTCTCTCCAACGCCTAATGTAACTTACACCGTCCATAAGAGTAAACTCCAGCAACACCAATACATTTACTGTGCTTTTAAAGCATATTACCTTTCACAGGGTTTATGAACAATAAACGGGGTGCTTAGCTGGTCTATTTTCTCTCTGTAATGCCATGCAATGGTGGGGGAAGAGTTTGAAAGTCTTTAAATTCAGAGTAAACACTGCTGTCTTTGTTGATTGTAGTATTCCGTTTTTGTTTTTTTGTACATATTTTTTCTCCATCAGAGCTTGTTTTTTTTCTCTCCAAACAATACATCCCCTCTGGCATCTGAAGTACACACCTCACTGACATTTTATAGGTGAAACCCTGTTGAACGGAGAGACATACCTCATACCGTACTTTCTACCGGAGTTTTCTTTTTATGGCCGTGCGTAATTAAGGCAGCATGTCCTATCGCTCAGCCATCTATACGCAGAGGCCTTTATTTATTAAACAACTTCATAGTGAAATGTTTGCGTTCTCAGCATTCGGCGGGGCCCACCCACAGATTATTATTTCATACCTCTCCAGGACTTTTTGAAGAGTTTATGCTTAGAGAGGTTATTGTTTTTGATTATGGCAGTCTCTTAAGACTCCACGCGACCGGGCTAAAAAACATGTTTACAGAATCCGTGTGTGAACCTGAAGGCCGTACCCAGGCCAAATGTACATTCGCCATATGATTTACGGACATCAGATTAAACTATTTATGTCCATTCACGGCTGTGTAAAATTCACTGCTTGGGGCTTTTTAGGAGTGCACACGCATGTTTGCATTTATCACTGTGTTTAATGGAATTTGATGGAAAGATTGAGTGTTTACACTTCATCAGAGTGATACAAAAAAATTATAGTAGAGTCAGCAAATGCTTATTATCGGCTTATTGGAGTAGTAATATCTAATATCACCCATTTAAAAAGTTGTTCCCAGTATTGCAAACACACACACACACAGGCACATGCACGCACACACACACACTGCAAACTTGCATATTCACAAACCAAAAACACACATCAAGGTTGTCTGGGGGCCTACAAGGCTGTGTGGGTCACTGTGTGTCTGGCTGTAGAGTCTGGGGGGGGGGGGGGGGGGATTGGCAGTTTCTGTGTAGTTTCAGGATCAGGCTGAAAGTATAAGTGAGTTATGTTTGCGGAGAGACAACACTAGACAGGATCAGGCTGAAAGTAAAAGTGAGTTATGTTTTCCGGAGAGACAACACTAGACAGGCCAAGGCTGGAAGTGTTCGTGGAGACACAACACGAGACAGGATCAGACTGAAAGTAAAAGTGAGTTGTGTTCATGGAGACACAACACGAGACAGGATCAGGCTGAAAGTAAAAGTGAGTTGTGTTCGTGGAGACACAACACGAGACAGGATCAGGCTGAAAGTAAAAGTGAGTTGTGTTCGTGGAGACACAACACGAGACAGGATCAGGCTGAAAGTAAAAGTGAGTTGTGTTTGTGGAGACACACCACTAGACAGGATCAGGCTGAAAGTAAAAGTGAGTTGTGTTCGTGGAGACACAACACGAGACAGGATCAGGCTGAAAGTAAAAGTGAGTTGTGTTCGTGGAGACACAACACGAGACAGGATCAGGCTGAAAGTAAAAGTGAGTTGTGTTTGTGGAGACACAACACTAGACAGGATCAGGCTGAAAGTAAAAGTGAGTTGTGTTCGTGGAGACACAACACGAGACAGGATCAGACTGAAAGTAAAAGTGAGTTGTGTTCGTGGAGACACAACACGAGACAGGATCAGACGTCGGAGCAGATGTATTTTAATGGTGTCTTCTGATGAGTGATGCTCAGTATACCACCATGCACAATTTAAGTGTGGCACATCGCAGTGAGTCGGGTGGTGGTAGAACACAGGGCACCTCCAAGAAGCTTCCAGTCAAAGAGGCTTGCTTTTAACACGTACACATGCACCCCCTATCACACCTTTGATGCTCCATATGACTCTGCTCCCCCCTTTTAGAAATACACAGCAAAGGATGCCGACAATCAGGGATGGGAATAGGGTGGACTGGTCACACTCAAGCAGTCACACGTACTGTACTCTATGCCTTGTTAAAAACCGCCATGCAGACACTAACTTTATAAAACAACATTCTAAAGGTTCTGTTTCCTGTGCATCCTTATTTATCCTGGGTAAAAGTGTATAAAAAAACATCAGCTTTCCCCTGAAAGAAAAGCAAACACAATCCCATAAATGAATGTTGGTAAAAGGCCTTTGGGCGTAAGCATGCTTTTTCATGCTCTGTTCCTGATGGAAATCTCTCCACCGCCGTAACCCATAGCCGTCCCATAGGAGTTGGCCTGGGACAAGCCCTGTCCTCTATGAGAACCACATAGAGGACCTATGAATCGCTGGCCATCTAAGGGCTCGGGGCTGTGCTGCGGCGTGCAGACGGGACTTCTGAACCTTTTGGTTAGACGTCTTTTGATGAAGAAAATGAAGTGATTTGACTTTTAAGACCTGCTCTGCTATTCCATCCCCCCGGCCTCGCTCGTCGCTTCAGTACTGTTCTGAGTTCAGGTGTTCTTTTTCACTCCCTCTGTCTGCTGCTACTTGAGCATATTTACTAAGACACAGCTATATGACTAGCCTGTTAATGACTGGGTAAGAAAGCTACTAGGAGCTCATTCTCTTGCTACTATCCTAATAGTGTATACTGTATATCAGACGTTGACTAGCTACATTTGAGGTGTAAAAAAATAAATAAAATACTTCTCAGTGCTGACTCCATCTGAATAATAGCTTGACTTGTGCTTAAGGGTAGAACTAGACGGGTGGATTGGGCCTGCATGACACACGGGCACAGACACACCAGTCACCTATAAACTTGCCAGAGAGGGAGACCCCCAAGTCTCTCCAGTCACATTAGGAAACCGCGCAACGTGTTTGCACTTGTGCTACAGAGTTCTAGCGTAACGGTGTGTGTGTGTGTGTGTGTGTGTGTGTGTGTCTTGCAAACAATCTGTATAACCTGCACAGACCCTGGCCCTGCCTGGAGCAGGGCAAAGCCCCATGTGAGAGGCTTGTTCTGCAGCACACAGGCTGTCTCTCTCTCTTTGTCACTTTCCTCACAAGTCCTCAGACCATCATCCCCACACCTAGTTTCATACACTGGCAAATCCACACACACACACTGGCGCACGCACGCGCGCACACACACGCACACACAGCCTTTTACCACAACACTATGCTAATGTGGTCTACCTCGGCAACAGATCGAAGCCATACTACCAGATCTTGGTTTTAGTGTCCACTGTAGCCTTGTACATCCCTCTCTCCCCACTGCATGGGTTGTAGAAGCCTCACAGCCTAGGGAGTCAGGGCAGACATTTCTTTACCTCAGCCTCACAGCCTAGGGAGTCAGGGCAGACATTTATTTTCCTCAGCCTCACAGCCTAGGGAGTCAGGGCAGACATTTCTTTACCTCATCCTCACAGCCTAGGGAGTCAGGGCAGACATTTCTTTACCTCAGCCTCACAGCCTAGAGAGTCAGAGCAGACATTTCTTTACCTCAGCCTCACAGCCTAGGGAGTCAGAGCAGACATTTCTTTACCTCAGCCTCACAACCTAGGGAGTCAGGGCAGACATTTCTTTACCTCAGCCTCACAACCTAGGGAGTCAGGGCAGACATTTCTTTACCTCATCCTCACAGCCTAGGGAGTCAGGGCAGACATTTCTTTACCTCATCCTCACAGCCTAGGGAGTCAGGGCAGACATTTCTTTACCTCATCCTCACAGCCTAGGGAGTCAGGGCAGACATTTCTTTACCTCAGCCTCACAGCCTAGGGAGTCAGAGCAGACATTTCTTTACCTCAGCCTCACAGACTAGGGAGTCAGAGCAGACATTTCTTTACCTCAGCCTCACAACCTAGGGAGTCAGGGCAGACATTTCTTTACCTCAGCCTCGCAGCCTAGGGAGTCAGGGCAGACATTTCTTTACCTCAGACAAAGGTAAACAGATTGAACAGGCCACCTGGCCGCCGCCAAGTAAGCTTGAGACGAGCGCCCTGAAACTGGAACCACTCTGCAGGGTCATGTCCCCAGCACAAATGGACCAAACGTCCATTCATCTTTAAGTACAGGACACAGAGGGAAAACAGTTTTGGTTGAAAATATCATCTTGGGGCAAGTCCCAACACCACATAAAATAATGTCATGGTTAAATACAGGCAGCTTCATATTACAGATCATTCTGATGTTAAATGTTTATTGGTGATAGGGAACACTGGTTGCTGACCATTGAAGACCTGGGACGGCATGGTTTATGGTCCACACACACACACACACACACAGTGCACGCCACCTAGAGCACTATCGATCGCACGTGGCTCCGACACACTCTCATCGGTGTCATTCAAACCCTTTCAATTTTTAATCACCAACACTAGATCCAGTCCCTCCATTGGGCCACACATGCACGCACGCACACACACACACGCACGCACGCACGTGCACACACACACGCATACAGACACAAACACACATGCATACAAACACACACACACACATATGCATGCACATACACAGACACACACGCATGCATACAAACACACATGCACACAAGTACACTTACTGTAAGCAAGGGTAGACTGCACGACCAACCAGAAAGAACACACCAGGCCCACAGACAGGCTCATACAATAGAGCTCATCGCATGGCTTTTATAAAGCCCACCAACTTTCCCCCTTCAGCTTGACCTTGCTCAGTGGTATTCATTACATCATTAAGTTACCTCTTCATTAACTTTTCATTATTTATGGAGGCTTTGGGGAGGGGAGTCTTTATCAAATAGTATCTTTTGTTGAGCTCACTATGTGGAGGACAGCTCCCCCTGAGAACCAGCCCGGGATCTTTCTCTCACTGCCAACAGGAGTATCAGCCATGAGCCCTGTCATCTCATACCTCAGAAATACTGCTCTGTTCAGACTGTGGGGGGGGGCAGCTACTATGGCTTCCAAACAGAGGGCGTGTCCTCTACAAAATAGTCACAGGGATTCGAGCATAGCTTTATAGCCAGAGCGTATGGTCATCAGTTATCCCCCCCCCCCCCACCCCCACCCCCCACTCCTATATTTTCCCCCCTTCGTTTATTTCATATATTTCTATTACAATGTCAAACTGCTGCACTATAACCTCTGCCTCATCCAAACATCTCTGGACAGAACACATAAACATATTTGTGTTTTTCTAGCCTTACATGAGCGCCATTCTGTTCCCAAGCGTTCGTGGCGATCTGTCATTAGCGATACATCGGGCCGAAAACACAGCCACAGATTGCGT
This sequence comes from Oncorhynchus kisutch, assembly GCF_002021735.2. Classification (NCBI taxonomy): domain Eukaryota; kingdom Metazoa; phylum Chordata; class Actinopteri; order Salmoniformes; family Salmonidae; genus Oncorhynchus; species Oncorhynchus kisutch. The sequence continues at coordinate 58,443,402 of NC_034176.2, forward strand.
TTAAAAAAATGTAAAAAAAAGTTCTGGCCACCGACCATTTAGCATCATCAGCCAATTAAAAATGGCAAATCACAATACGCAGATTTTTTTTTCTCTTCTTTCCTCCCCTCCTAACAGCAGACCCTGGCAAGGCTCCACGGCTTCTCTTGAATAATGTGGTGATAGCCCTTTGTGCTTGGAGCTGCCCAGCCATTTGTTATTTCACACAATGAGCTGTGAGAGAGAGAGAGAGGGACGATTAGGGGTCTGGATGATACAGTGACCTGAACACCCCCTGTACAAAAAGAGCCCGTCCCAAATAGACTACAGTAATGCAGCTCTATACTGTAGTCAGGCTAGAGAGCTGCCTCTCAATCTCCAGACCATCTAAAGATCATTTGTCAATTACAGGAGGCTAATGCATCGGGAGGCGAGAATCCCACTGAAATAAAGGGAGGGGGAAAAGGCGAGAGGGGGGGGGGGGGGGATCTCTTGAGAAATGCTCACGCGCTAATAATATAACTTAAACATGCTGAGAGAGAGCATTATGCGCAAATGGAAATCAAAAAAGAAAAACACAGTGTAATTTAAACTGGGGCAGGGCTGGAATGGGTTTATCTTACAAATGGTCATCTCTCTCTCTCTCTATCTGCTCCTTTTGAGTAAGAAGACCACAGCAATAGTATCATGGACATAGATTTCACTGTGAGATGGGTCCCTGCCCAGTCAAAAGGAGATCTATGTTTTGCGTTGAAAGGGTTAAAAAGTAGACACTGAAGCCTCGATAATGGTGGTAGAGATCCTTTCTAGGAGGGGGGGGGGGACTATGGCAGCCAGGATATCCAACACACAGGTACAGTCGTTGAGGTAAATCACATCGCCACATTAGCACGCCCCCCCCCCTGGCCTTTAAAGACATGGCCCTAGTCTGCTACATCACAAGGTACTCGGCAGGTGAAGAAACCACATCTACCGCCCTGAAAAGTGAACACCGTGAAATGGACAGAGACATATCCAAAATAGCTACCAGAACACACTGCTCTCGCTATGAGATAGACGTGTCGCGGTAAATAGCTACCAGAACACACTGCTCTCGCTATGAGATAGACGTGTCGCGGTAAATAGCTACCAGAACACACTGCTCTCGCTATGAGATAGACGTGTCGCGGTAAATAGCTACCAGAACACACTGCTCTCGCTATGAGATAGATGTGTCGCGGTAAATAGCTACCAGAACACACTGCTCTCGCTATGAGATAGACGTGTCGCGGTAAATAGCTACCAGAACACACTGCTCTCGCTATGAGATAGACGTGTCGCGGTAAATAGCTACCAGAACACACTGCTCTCTCAATGAGATAGACGTGTCGCGGTAAATAGCTACCAGAACACACTGCTCTCGCTATGAGATAGACGTGTCGCGGTAAATAGCTACCAGAACACACTGCTCTCGCTATGAGATAGACGTGTCGTGGTAAATAGCTACCAGAACACACTGCTCTCGCAATGAGATAGACGTGTCGCGGTAAATAGCTACCAGAACACACTGCTCTCGCTATGAGATAGATGTGTCGCGGTAAATAGCGTTCAAGGTCGACCGAGCACGACTCTGAAAATAACGAAGGGGGGGAAAAAATAATGTAGACTGTGTATTCCTCTTCAGCGGAGCCGGAGTTATGGAATAATGTAGACTGTGTATTCCTCTTCAGCGGAGCCAGAGTTATGGAATAATGTAGACTGTGTATTCCTCTTCAGCGGAGCCAGAGTTATGGAATAATGTAGACTGTGTATTCCTCTTCAGCGGAGCCAGAGTTATGGAATAATGTAGACTGTGTATTCCTCTTCAGCGGAGCCAGAGTTATGGAATAATGTAGACTGTGTATTCCTCTTCAGCGGAGCCAGAGTTATGGAATAATGTAGACTGTGTATTCCTCTTCAGCGGAGCCAGAGTTATGGAATAATGTAGACTGTGTATTCCTCTTCAGCGGAGCCAGAGTTATGGAATAATGTAGACTGTGTATTCCTCTTCAGCGGAGCCAGAGTTATGGAATAATGTAGACTGTGTATTCCTCTTCAGCGGAGCCAGAGTTATGGAATAATGTAGACTGTGTATTCCTCTTCAGCGGAGCCAGAGTTATGGAATAATGTAGACTGTGTATTCCTCTTCAGCGGAGCCAGAGTTATGGAATAATGTAGACTGTGTATTCCTCTTCAGCGGAGCCAGAGTTATGGAATAATGTAGACTGTGTATTCCTCTTCAGCGGAGCCGGAGTTATGGAATAATGTGCAACGTTTCAAGGCTTAGCAGAAACCTCAGAGAGACAATGGATGAACGCAAACAAACAAACACACACACACACACACCAAGGCCCAGTCAGTCTGACTGTTATCTCGTAAGACTTGTGTTTCCGAGCAGCTGCATTGCTGAAAAGAGGTGTGCTGATATATTCGAATCACTTTTTTTTCTTAGCCTGGCTGATTATCGCATCAAATGGGCTGTGGCGTGATTGGTTGTTTTAACCGAGAATTGCTCAGTAGAACAGAATGTTACTGTCCTCCTTTAAGATCTCTGTGTCCCCTTCCCCACTAGCGGAATAATCACCAGAGGGGAAAAGGAAATCTAGAATAACTTTGTTTCACTTTGTTCAGTTGTTGCTTATTTGGTCCTTCGTTTCCTGGTTTGAGAAAGGCTGTGTAAAGGTGGACATATCTGAAATGTCTCCTGATTGTAAGTGTCAATGTGAGGACGGAAAGAGTCTGGCTAGCCCAGGTATGGCCCCAGCTAGTGTTAGAAGTCTCCTTAACTTAAATGACATCATTGTGTGAGAGAGATCCTATCACTCTCAGCCCCTTTCCAGCTGTCCCGCTTAATTTCCATCCCTCTCCCCTTCCACCTCCTCTTTAAGAGACGCTGCACACGCTCCACTCCAAGGATTACAAAACGCACACTCCTTCTCTCTCAATCCCTCCCACGTCTTCCCGATTCTCCGTCATCCCAAGACATAAAGCCATCGGAATATTGGGAAAGTTGTGCCGAGTTCAGATTGGATCTGTGTAGCGATGACAGAACACATCATCCGACAGCCCCGCTAAGCTCCCTCTGAAATAGTTGTGTCTGCCGCACGGCATTACTGTCACGCTCCTCCGAGACGGAGACGCACTACTCTGCTTCTCCCCTGTTAGGCTGCACCTGCAGGGAATACACTGAGACACCTGAGGCAGGCCCCGCCGAAGAGCTGAGTCCTACACTACAGCCTCCTCGGGTCACAGCGAGGCAACAGCAACCAGAGCGAGAGAGACAGAGAGAGAGAGAGAGAGAGAGACCGAGAGAGACTGAGAGAGAGAGAGAGACCAAGAGAGAGAGAGAGACCGAGAGAGAGAGTGAAAGAGAGGGAGAGAGGGAGAGAGAGAGAGAGAGAGAGACAGAGAAGAGATTGAGACAGAGAAGAGAGAGAGAGCGAGAGAGAGAGAGCAAAAGAGCCTTCTCAAGAGCGGGAAATTCCTCCTCATCTCATAGGCAATTGGATTAGTTAATGATAACACATCACCTCAACACTCCAGCTCCGTTCTTCATTACTGCATATCCTCCAGCTAGAGCTCATGCATCATGCATGTGGTGACTTAAGTTGCGGGTTACATATAAGTCTATGTTAGCAGACTGTCTACGTCGGCAAAATGTGCATGTACCTGTTCTGTACACTACCGGGTGTGGGATAAATCAATATGGTATTGAGTTGAACTTAACTTAGCCATGTCCTAGGACCTCACACATGCCTTACACAATCCCCTGTAATCAAAGACTGCAGCCTTAACTGTCAGAGAGGGATCCCTGCCAGAGAGAGGGGGGTAGGGGTGGATGGGGGGAGGGGTAGACCCCCAGACCCTAGAGATGGAGTGTCACATGAGCTCCATCGCAGAGTGCCTTTATTAGCCGAGGCGTGGGTCTTACCCTCACTGTCATCTTCAAATGTGGCGAACACCTGCTCACAGGCGCGCAACACAATCACACAGAGCCTGCAAAGAATTAATTTAGAGTTGGGGTAATTGCAACAAAAATATGAAATCTGGACGCGTCACATCCATTTCTCAGGCCCCAACTGAAAGTAATTTGAAACAGCTTCCATCGATGGACTTTTCATCTTTTGTTTTTCTCTCTGAAAGCTGTTCAGTTTCTTTAATACCACACAGATATCCAGACGGTTATTTGCTTAAAGAGGGACAACTGACAGAAATTCTTCATGCTTCTATCCCCCCCCCCTCGTACCGCTCTCGCTTCAGATTCCACGTCTAAGATATATGATGGTTCCGGTGCCAGCATCTATAATATAAATTAGCAATGCAATAAGATTTGCAACGCTGCCACAATCAGCCCTGAATCCATAAGCAAACCAGCCGCCTTCTCTCACCCACCCGTGCCAGTGTTGCTTTTTACTCACATAATGATCCCTCTATCCGTCTAGCTCTGAGACTCAGGCACTGCTAATAATGCATGCCACTTTTTATATGCCATTGTGCCTGTTGATGTTCCTCATCACTGAACCCTGCATGACTGGCGTCACAATTACATGTTTGTGTGTGTGTGTGTGTGTGTGTATGTGTGCGCGTGCGTGTGCGTGTGTGCGTGTGTGTTCGTGTGTGTGTGTGTGAATGCAAATGGGCTGCATACTTTCTGTGTATGTCCACGTATGTGTGTGGTGGTGCGTTCTGATCGACATCAGTTTGAATGGTTAGGAGGGAACAGATGTCAGCGCATGTCGACTGCCAGGAAGACTGAACAAAGCCAATCACATTCATCCCTTTCCCGTCCAAATGCAGTAAAAGAGGGGGACCTGCAAAACAACCCATGGCATTAACTGTGAGCTTGCCATCCCCTTTCCATCCCCTTCCATCCCCATTCCATCCCGCACCGTGTATAAACCAGCACATGCTGCCCGCCTGCCTGGCACACAGAAGGACACGTCCATCTCATTCAGGATAAATCGCTTAAATGATTAGAGACAGTGGAGGAGTGTAGAGGCAAGACACAAAATGGCGTCGGGAATATTATCTACCCCGTGAGGACAGCGTGATCATTCATGAGATGGTATCTCAAGCCACCCAGCGATGGAATCTATACCCAAGCGGCTCTTTTTTCACGTATAAAAGTGATCACCTCGAATGCAAACTATGTTCTGACATAACGGCCAGCTTCTGTGCGTGTTGTTTTGATTTAAACTGCCACGTTAAGTAATGTTCCCGTGTTGAACAAAATCTGTTAACGAGAATCACTATCAACATGCATAACAGGCATACGGACGCACGGGGTGCTTTTTCATACGCTCAGATAGGAGTGTAAGCCTCATTCAGGTGACGAACAGGCATCTGCATTATTCTGGGAGATATTTTAGTCATGCAGAAAATCTAATTCCCCAGATGATAATGAAAGAGGAAACGGAGGAGGACAACAGAAGCGTACCTACACCACATGGTTTGACCTCTGACCCACACGGCACTTACTCAGACCCAGCGGGGGAAAGACACTTATTGGGGCGTCTTGAGATACCGCGTCGTCGGCTGATAATCCAATGTCCTTGGTAATCGGTTTCAGGAAAAGAACACTGATTCTGTCCTTGATAAGGAAGGAAACGAACACGTCAGACCATTAACAGACGTTCTGTGACGGACGTCTGGTGGAACGCGGATAATAATCGCTGTTCCCCCACAGCTGGAGTGGAGTTCGTTCTACTCGGTTTGACTAAGGCCCTTGACACGGTGGCTCACCGGGGCTTTTTCTTGAGTCTTCCCGAAATGTTTCCCCTTGGTCAGGTTCCTGAATGCTTATCACGATATTGATTGACACCCCTCTTCTGCATCAAAGGAGACGCGCCTCTACAAAAACAAGCACTGTGCTTCATTTCGGATCAACAGCCAGCGCATTGTAAAAGAATTGGCACTCACCGTGTTATAACCCTTACCGTACATTGGTTCGGTTTAC
>NC_034176.2:58454354-58456854 GCF_002021735.2 Oncorhynchus kisutch
AAAAAAAGAACACGGAGCTCTGTCTGCTCTGCCTCTGTGGTCAGCCCATCTGTCTCTGGGGAGGGAGGGGGGCAGTCAGAGGAGGAGGAGGAGAGGGGTGATCCTCTTACACAGAAAGACAGAAGCAATTGAGCTCCAGCGTTACATGACTTCAAGGCATCGCTGTCAAGGGGACTGAGAGAGTCAAGGAAGTAACCCTGTAAATGTTGCACTTGACTGTGCGGTTCGACTGGACAGAATGTGACTTCCATCAATAGAACATTATAGACTATTCTGGTTGATTTGCGTGGATATAACTAGAAACTGAGCTATTTTCTCGTTTGTCGATCCTGTCCACTGTCCAGCCATTTTCACACCACCCTAAAGAACTAACGATGCATTTAAAGGGAGAATTAGCAGGAGAGCAGAGGGGAAACGGCCTTTTCACAAGTGTACATCTGGCCAGAGAGCTCAGCACACAGCCCTGCGTCATACAGTTAATGCTGTACCAATGGTGAAATATGCATTGTAAAAGACAACAGCGATCCCACTAAGTGTCCTCAGAAAACCAGAGAAAGAGAGAGAAAGAGCGAGAGAGAGAGAAAGGACAGAGAGATAGATAGAGCGATACAGAGAAAGAGAGAGAAAGAGACATAGAAAGGACAGAGAGATAGAGTGATACAGAGAAAGAGAGAGAAAGAGAGATAGAGAGAAAGGACAGAGAGATAGATAGAGCGATACAGAGAAAGAGAGAGAAAGAGAGATAGAAAGGACAGAGAGATAGAGCGATACAGAGAAAGAGAGATAGAGAGAAAGTACAGAGAGATAGAGTGATACAGAGAAAGAGAGAAAGAGAGATAGAGAGAAAGGACAGAGAGAGAAAGACAGATAGAGAGAAAGGACAGAGAGATAGAGAGAAAGGACAGAGAGATAGATAGAGTGATACAGAGAAAGAGAGAGAAAGAGAGATAGAGAGATAGATAGAGCGATACAGAGAAAGGACAGAGAGAGAAAGAGAGATAGAGAGATAGAAAGGACAGAGAGAGAGAGAGAGAGATAGAAAGGACAGAGAGAGAGTTAGAGAGATAGAAAGGACAGAGAGAGAAAGAGAGATAGAGAGAAAGTACAGAGAGAGAGATAGAGAGATAGAAAGGACAGAGAGAGAGGTAGAGAGTAGTGGTCGACCGACTCGGAATGTCCGATTAATTAGGGCCGATTTCAAGTTTTCATAACAATCGGAAATCGGTATTTATGGTCACCGATTTGGCCAATTTTTTATTATATTTTTTTTTACACCTTTATTTAACTAGGCAAGTCAGTTAAGAACACATTCTTATTTTCAATGACGGCCTAGGAACGGTGGGTTAACTGCCTTGTTCAGGGGCAGAACGACCAGTTTTTACCTTGTCAGCTCCGGGATTCAATCTTGCAACCTTACAGTTAACTAGTCCAACATTCTAACCACCTGCCTCTCATTGGACTCCACGAGGAGCCTGCCTGTTATACGAATGCAGTAGAAGCCAAGGTAAGTTGCTAGCTAGCATTAAACTTATCTTATAAAAAACTATCAATCATAATCACTAGTTAACTACACATGGTTGATGATATTACTAGTTTAACTAGCGTATATGCAACGCAGGGGGATGATTTAACAAAAGCTAATTTGTGAAAAAAGCACAATCGTTGCACGACTGTACCTAACCATAAACACCAATGCCTTTCTTAAAATCAATACACAGAAGTATATATTTTTAAACCTGCATATTTAGCTAAAAGAAATCCAGGTTAGCAGGCAATATTAACCAGGTGAAATTGTGTCACTTCTCTTGCGTTCATTGCACGCAGAGTCAGGGTATATGCAACAGTTTGGGTAGCCTGGCTCATTGCGAACTAATTTGCCAGAATTTTACGTAATTATGACATTGAAGGTGGATGCCGCCTGTTGGAGAAAATACCGAACGGTTCCGTATTTCACTGAAATAATAAGGCTCGTATTTCTGTGTGTTATTATGTTATAATTAAGTCTATGATTTGATATTTGATAGAGCAGTCTGACTGAGCGGTGGTAGGCAGCAGCAGGCTCGTAAGCATTCATTCAAACAGCACTTTCGTGCGTTTTGCCAGCAGCTCTTCACAAGCACAGCGCTGTTTATGACTTCAAGCCTATTAACTCCCGAGATTAGGCTGGTGTAACCGATGTGAAATGGCTAGCTAGTTAGCGGGGTGCACGCTAATAGCGCTTAAAATGTCACTCGTGCTGAGACTTGGAGTGGTTGTTCCCCTTGTTCTGCAAGGGCCGCTGCTTTTGTGGAGCGATGGGTAACGCTGCTTCGAGGGTGGCTGTTGTCGATGTGTTCCTGGTTCGAGCCCAGTTAGGGGCGAGGAGAGGGACGGAAGCTATACTGTTACACTGGCAATACTAAAGTGCCTATAAGAACATCCAATAGTCAAAGGTATATGAAATTCAAATGGTAGAGAGAGAAATAGTCCTATAAATACTATATTAACTCCAATCTAAAAC
>NC_034176.2:58461854-58489354 GCF_002021735.2 Oncorhynchus kisutch
GCATCTCATCAGGTCAGGATTTCCAGTGTGACCGATATCTTTAGTTGATCAACAACATAGGAAGACTTTTTCACACTTCAGTCATTTAAGCAGGGCGCTCTTATCCGGACCCTCTTACAGTAGTGAGCGCATACTGTTGTCGTACTGGTCCCCTCGTGGGAATCAAACCCACAACCCTGGCCTTGCAAGTGCCATGCTCTACCAGCTGAGTCACGCGGATTACGCAAGTGGAATTAAATCAGAGTGGCTAGAACGCGATGTCAGCGGGACCGTCTCCGTTGAGCGTGTATGTTTACATATATACAGTATATACATATATACAGTATATATACAGTATATACAGTATGTATGTGTTCTTTACACACCCAGTGCAGTTAGTTGGTGTAACGAGCACACGGCGTGTAGATCAGGCCACTCCTGCCAGCCACTGAGCCAGCCAGTCGCACCACTGTCGCTAATCACGCAAAAAAAAAGAAAAAATGAATGGCGTGTCTGCGTTGGTAATTCCAAATTGCATTTGACTACCTCAGCCTAGATTTATGATACACATATAAATATAGTATTTCTGGACAGGTGGATTAATGGGTCTCCTCAAAGGGCTTCTTTATAGGTCAGTGCCTGCAACGTTGTCTCAGCAACGCTACTGTAATCCCCCCCCCCCCCCCCCCCCAAAAAAAAAAAATACTCATCTGCGCCTCAATTCATTACAGCACAGACGGAGAGGAACACAGAAGGGGTAAGAGCACAGTGCTGTGAAAATGATGCCTCTAGTGAGTAATGGAGAGACTTAGACATGGGCCTCCATCACATGCTGTATCTGATCTACTTCCACTGTGAACACGCACGCACAAGTCACTGTACGCGCTAATGTGTGTAAATCTGTGTCATCGTGTGAATTTATGGATTTCTGTAAGTGGGTGGGTATGTAGTAGTATGAAATTGCATTAGTAGCTCCTGTATTCGTTCAACATACATCGTGAGTGGGATTTTGAAATTGGGATGTTCTGAATTTGTAGAATTGGGGACAAGGCAGCCTTGGACAGGGGCATGACACAGACTTATCTTAAACCTAATTAGATCATGATAATAGCTTTAGGGCCTCGGTGATGAATGGCTGGCCTGTGGATCGGAACCCTTTCTTCCGTTGTAGGTTGCGCACGGTGGTTCAGCCTTAGATTTGCAAAGCAGACAGAGCCTAAATGTTAGTATGGTAAGATTTGTGTCAGTTTACAAGTAAAGGTTTTGTATGGGTCTAGCAATGATCTCATCATTTACCCGTTGTTTTTGTGTTGGCACGTCTGTTGGCATTTCATCTGCCCTCTGCAAAGTGCACACCACCCGTACCAGTATCGTCTCCCGTGACATCAGAGATTCCATGAACACCCTGAAACCCTGGAGGGTAAACCTGATTCACTGTGTGTTAGTGATGGGTCATTCTGACGTTTCAGTCTCCTTTAAAGCCATGGTTTCTCTTCTGAGCCTCCGTCCTGTAGCGCAAGTCAGCCAGCCCAACGTTTTCCCAACCCTCCCTCGCCTTGCTTTCCCAACCGCCATCCACTTCAACGTTCCACGTTCCACGTTTCATTCTTCTATATATTTTTTTTTCTTAAATAAAATTTAAAAAAAACATGACATTCCTCTTGGGAGGAAACTTTTCCCCTCAGTGTCAGCTGGGTCATGACGAGTTAATGTTGCTAGGCGACATCTATCTTTTTCCAACACCTTGAGGGCATCTTTTAAATGGAGGAATTTGGTCATTATGTGACATTAACCTCATTAGAAAACAGTCTTTAACTGCTCTGAGATTAAATTGATTTACAGCTGCCATTTCCAGTACTGCTCTCGATCAATTGTTAAACTATCCTTTTTATGGCCCAGACTCCGCTGTGTGCCTTTTCTCTCCCTCCCACTCCTTGTATTAATGCCAGGTATGTATTCCAATAAAGGAGGTGGGAAACCTTTTTATGCCACTGTGGTGTAATGTGAAAAATCCCCTACATAAGTGAGCCTCTCCCAGGCGCTCACAATAGAGGAATATGATCTGGCTGAGACGGGCGTGTTGGCGCGGTGAATCCATCCGCTCCGTTTGTGTGGCTAAATGTCATCGCTGCGCCTCTCTGCTCCTGACAGCTCAGGTTTATGTGGCCGTTTAAGCCCAACCCGCACGCTGTAGTTCTTTGACAAATCAATAACCCTACCAGTTCTGTGCACCATCCGGACCCTCCATCTGGGAGAATTGACCCGCGTGGATTGAGTGATCCCGCCATCCTTTCACTGCACTTTTGACACATAAATAAAATGGGTCCTTTTTTTCTGTCTCAATTGGCCACAGTGTTGATCGTGAGGAATATGGCGCAGGTCACATGGTAGCATCGAGGGGGAGACTGCAGCTAGGAGTCGGGTGGCTGCTATCGCTCACTGGCGCCCCACAAAATCCCCGGAACTTTCCAGCAACGCATTTATTAGAGTGAATGAGTCCGTTCTAAAGAATGGCATTACAAAATAATGTGATCGCTAAATTATTTAAGGATTTTTTTTTGCCATAATGCTTCACTTTATAACCACAGAACTATGTACAACCCTCTCTCTCACACACACACACACACACTGAATTATAGCACATCCATTTAATGTCCTCGTCCAAATTTAGAAAAGGAAAAGATGAGGGAAGGTGGGTGGGTGGTGCAGAGAAGGTGGGGGGTGGTGCAGAGAAGGTGGGGGGTGGTGCAGAGAAGTAGAGGGGTGGTGCAGAGAAGGTGGGGGTGGTGCAGAGAAGGTGGGGGGTGGTGCAGAGAAGGTGGGGGTGGTGAAGAGAAGTCGAGGGGTGGTGCAGAGAAGGTGGGGGTGGTGCAGAGAAGTTCGAGGGGTGGTGCAGAGAAGGTGGGGGTGGTGCAGAGAAGTTGAGGGGTGGTGCAGAGAAGGTGGGGGTGGTGCAGAGAAAGTGGGGGTGGTGCAGAGAAGGTGGGGGGGTGCAGAGAAGTCGAGGGGTGGTGCAGAGAAGGTGGGGGTGGTGCAGAGAAGGTGGGGGTGGTGCAGAGAAGGTGGGGGTGGTGCAGAGAAGGTGGGGGGGTGCAGAGAAGTCGAGGGGTGGTGCAGAGAAGGTGGGGGTGGTGCAGAGAAGGTGGGGGTGGTGCAGAGAAGGTGGGGGGTGGTGCAGAGAAGTTGAGGGGTGGTGCAGAGAAGGTGGGGGTGGTGCAGAGAAGGTGGGGGGTGGTGCTGAGAAGTCGGGGGGTGGTGCAGAGAAGTGGGGGGAGGTGCAGAGACGGTGGGGGTATGGTGCAGAGAAGGTGGGGGGGTGGTGTAGAGAAGGTGGGGGGGTGGTGCAGAGAAGGTGGGGGGGGGGGGGGTGTAGAGAAGGGGGGGGGTGGTGCAGAGAAGTCAGGGGGGCGGTGCAGAGAAGGTGGGGGGGGGGGGGGGTGCAGAGAAGGTGGGGGGGGGGGGGGGAGAAGGTGGGGGGTGGTGTAAAGAAGGTGGGGGGTGGTGTAGAGAAGGTGGGGGGGTGGTGCAGAGAAGGTGGGGGGGTGGTGCAGAGAAGGTGGGGGGTGGTGCAGAGAAGATGGGGGGGTGCAGAGAAGGTGGGGGGTGGTGTAGAGAAGGGGGGGGTGCAGAGAAGTCAGGGGGGGCGGTGCAGAGAAGGTGGGGGGGGGGGGGTGCAGAGAAGTTGGGGGGTGGTGTAGAGAAGGAGGGGGGGTGGTGCAGAGAAGGTGGGGGGTGGTGCAGAGAAGGTGGGGGTGGTGTAGAGAAGGTGGGAGGTGGTGCAGAGAAGTCGGGGGGCGGTGCAGAGAAGGTGGGGGGGTGGTGTAGAGAAGGTGGGGGGGTGGTGCAGAGAAGGTGGGGGGGGGGGGGGTGCAGAGAAGGTGGGGGGGTGGTGCAGAGAAGGTGGGGGGGTGATGCAGAGAAGGTGGGGGTGGTGTAGAGAAGGTGGGGGGGGGTGCAGAGAAGGTGGGGGGGGGGGGGGGTGCAGAGAAAGTGGGGGGTGGTGCAGAGAAGGTGGGGGTGGTATAGAGAAGGTGGGGTGGTGTAGAGAAGGTGGGGGGGTGGTGCAGAGAAGGTGGGGGGGGGTGCAGAGAAAGTGGGGGGTGGTGCAAAGAAGGTGTTGGGGGGGTGCAGAGAGGTGTTGGGGGCGGTGCAGAGAAGGTGTTGGGGTGGTGGTGCTGTGAAGGTGTTGGGGGGGGCGTGCAGAGAAGGTGTTGGGGGGGGCGGTACTGTGAAGGTGTTGGGGGGCGGTACTGTGAAGGTGTTGGGGGGCGGTACTGTGAAGGTGTTGGGGGGGCGGTACTGTGAAGGTGTTGGGGGCGGTGCAGAGAAGGTGTTGGGGTGGTGGTGCTGTGAAGGTGTTGGGGGGGCGGTGCCAGAGAAGGTGTTGGGGGGGCGGTACTGTGAAGGTGTTGGGGGGGCGGTGCTAACTCCATCACGCGACTAAATTTAGGTGTCAGGCTCCTCTAGCCATCCTGACTTTAATATAAATAGATATAAATCAACATGCTGGGCACTGTGTTTTACCCGCTATCAACATATGAGCGCTACATATTCACCCACACCTCCTCAACATACGTAGGGGGTGACGGTGAAGGCATTTTCTGCGGCCGGGTTAGAAATAGCTGCTAGGTGAACTAACCTTGGTGTGGCATGCCAGGGGCCCCACCTCCAGAGTGTCCACTGCTGCCCTGCCACTCTCCCCCTGTGACCTGCCTCCTGGCTGGGTTGCTGCAGTCCTGCCACCACCACCACCACCACCACCACCACCACCCAGGCTCAGCTCAGGGCTGCTGCCACACACAGCCCCTCTAGTCAGATCCTCTGGTGCCTAATTAGGGAGGAGGGATGGCGGAATGGAGGGATGGAGGGAAGGAGAGCCAGCTTGGACTTTAAGAGACTAACCCACCTCTGCCATAACGGAGCACTTATGGGATTAAAGGGGCATTAGCGTTGATATGCCCATGTAGGCCGTCTGTATATTTATATAGGGCCAGATGATGCAAACTGAGAGGCAGCCACGACAACTGTTGTCTGTGCACTCATCATTATCATAATCACCTTCATCATCATCATGTTCATCATCATCACCCCACACAGATTGCATCATGGGAATAACTGTGTGGTGCCACCAGACGTGTGGGGCTTATTCCATGTGAGCGACACTCTTTCTCTGCTCTCTCTCTCTCTCTCTACCCCTCTCTGTCTACCCCTCTCTGTCTACCCCCTCTCTGTCTACCCCCTCTCCTTCCCTCACACTCGCTCTCTCTTTCTCTCTCTCTCCCTCTCTTAACCCCCTCTCCTCCTCCCCCCTCTCTCTAAATGCCTGACTCACTCCAGGGTCTCAGACAGACTGTGACGCTCTGCTTAGCTCTGGTCTGGTCTACTCTGGGTCCTGGAAGGAAATTGCTGAGCCTCCACCCCCCCCCCCCCCCCCCCTCTTCTCTCAGCCCCTCCTGGAGGATTTCCCCTATTAAGAGGGAGAGCCGCTGTGAAGGACCTAGAGGAGGAAAAGGTGAGTCTACTGTACGGTAATAACCCCAGCACACAATCGCTCCTCTTCTCTGTTATCTATCTGTCTGAATCTCTCCATTGACTGATCCATTTATGGGGACTTTTTTTATTTTAAAGGTACTTTTCAACTGTACGGTCCCGGAGAGAACATTTCATTCATGCACATACAACATGCAGAAAATATTCATCACACAGAGTGCATATTAAAGTAAATAACATTGTGACAGTTTGTTATTTACAACCTACAAGCTTTTTTCTCCTGAAATGTAATCAGACATTAGTAAATATGCTGACTCAGAAAGGCTCGTTTTCGCCAACTGTTTATTGGTTACTCTCCGCTTATTTATGTGCGTCCTACTAAACAAAGACCTCCCAGCAAAACAAAGAACAACAGTGTTAAACGTTGCCGAGTGTTTGATCTTGACATGTCTAAAGTGACCACAGCTATCCCAACTACAGAGGGCTGGATGAGTGTTGTGGTCAGTGGCAAACGCTGTGTGTGCCATGTTGCGCTATACTAAAACTCAGTCCCATATCGTTTGGCTTTGAAACGGTTTTCGTTTCGATTGTCTCTGCTTGGAGCCGGACACTTGAGACAAGAAAAAGGAATACAAAAAAAAGCTCAAATACACATTATCCTTAAATGGAGTAGGATCAATTCTGGAACAAAGCATTTGAGAAGGGAAAAATACATATGTGGGGGGGGGCTGTCTTTTGATGTAAAGTGTTGACAGCTGTGCTTGGTTCTGGGAGTGCGGGGGTCGGAGTGTGGTTTGACTCCGGGGTCAGGTGCCCCCACCCCTCCCCCACTGCCCGCCACAGCTGCCCCTTGCTAAATGGAAACGAGATGTGATATTGTTCTGTTCTAGTCATCACGGCCATCTGATGTCAATTTCACACAGTGGTGGGACCCTCCACAAGCTGGTCCATAACACCAACCACACTAGTAATAAACAAAATCAGGATAAGAACACACACACACCCTTCCTCTCTGTGTCTCGCTATCTCTCGCTGTCTCTCTCTCTCTCTCTCTCTGTCCTCTATCTCTTCCTTTCCCTCTGTTACAGTCTCCCGATCTATCTCTCTCTCCCTCCCCCTCTATCCACACTGGGATAAGTCATGAGGAAATTGATGCCCATGTTTCGTGCGACCACCTGTTCATTCTGGATACAAGTCTAAGAACCCAGTAAGGGTTAACCCTCTTTGGGGAGCGAGTGGGGGAGGTTGTTGGCACCCTAGTCAGAAACGTGCCCCCACGAGTGGCAGGCTGGCTCAGAACGTCCGGCTTGTTGGGACGGGAGCCCACTCCTGGACCGCTCCACATCTCCCCCCAAATCCTCCAGAGGGAGTCAGCATGCTGCCCCTCCATTACCCCCCCCCCCTTCGCCCCTATCCTATCCCAACTAGGCCATCATTGTCTCGGTCAATTTATATGAATCTATCTACGTTTGGAAGGACTCTTACTGTATGAAACCACAATGTTCTCGAAGGCTGCATGATCACCAACACGGGTAGACTATTATTCGTGAAAAACTAAATAAATATAACATTTAATATGATATCACATTTCATTTATATTCGTTGAACCCATTGGCTGTCGGTGTGATGACTGAACGTGACGTCTGGAACCACCCGGCAAACAGTGTGCATCTGAAATGACAATCGATGGCGGTGCACTTGAAGCACACAAGTCCGAACACAAGCCACTAGCGAACAATGGAGGCGGGGAAGAGGCGCTGTGTTACCTGTAAGCGTGAGAAGACTCTACAGCATGTCCAAATCACCTCCCGCCACCACCATCTTGCCACTACTCATCAAACTCACACAAAGTCATAAGACCGAAAAATAGGAAACCATTCTCACTAAAAACCTTCATAATCATCTCCTGAGAGAAAATAGCGATCTTCTCTTTCAACTGAAAAAGGACAAATATTTTAAGAGGCAATGAATTTTGGTGGAGCTGAATAGGATGTTGGTACATGTTTTACTAAAGGAAATATAATGGCATACTATTATTAGATCACATTAATCATGACTGTGCCAAAGGCACTGACAGCAGCACTGAAAAGGATTGAAAATGTTGGTAATGGATATAAATTACCCATTGTGTGATAAAAGGATTTCTTCACTAAGAAGGTAGGGATAAAACAGAAATCTTCTGAATGCATGTGTATAAAATATTGAATAATACAGGTTATCGGAGTGGGATTAACATTTTAAGGGAATCAGATAGTAATAGTGCAAGAACGAAAAGTGGATTAAATCCATCCGGTTAGAGAGGAGAGAGTGGCGAGGTAGGAGAGTTGTTTTGACAGAGGTCTGTCAGTTGGCACGGCGATAATGAGTCACATCTCTCTTATACGGTTATTTATTGCCGACTTGGCTAGCAAACAAAAGATCAATAATTTGGAGCAAATCTAATGTTGTCCCTGGCGCTAATATGGTCATCCATCACATCTGCCATCTTTATGTGGGAGATGGACTGAATTTGTGTTTATTTGAGATCAAATGCAATTATAGCATATAGCTTTAATAACATCTGAGCCCCCGTGTGAATATGTGTGGGTTTTTGATCATGTGTATGCATATACAGTAGGCTTGTGAGATGTGTCACATATGTGTAAATTATAATATATTTACTGACATAAGACGTGTTCTAAACATTTTGTCCACATCAATCTTCATTTCGTTCCACAGTCCCACATTTTGAAATATGAAGTGTGTCAACAGTCCATCCCCCACAAGACGGCAAGCACACAAACATCCCTTCACACAAATACACACGCAGCACAGCCAGTCCCCCATTGAGACAACACAGAGCTAGTGAGGAGATCCCTCACTGACAACAAGCCCTGGGTGAGCCAGCCTAAGTCCACCTGGGCTCTGTCTGACTGTCAGCCTCTCAGAGTGAGGTATGAGTCTGGAGAATGACAGACAGAGGTCATCTGTCACAGAGGATCCCTCCTGCCTAGGTGTTGCCCCACGGCAGGCACACCTCCGGAGAGGGGCAGGACCCTCGCAGGTAGACTAATAAGCCCAGGCAGAAGACACAGGAAGAGGCCCCACAGAGCCCCATAGCACCTCCTCACACGACATCCCTCTCCCACCGTCACAGGCGCAGGACACTAACCTGACAACCTGCACTGCGCTTGATGTCTGGTGTACACCACGAGCCAAATAGAAGCCATTTAAACTGGTACAGTCTTTTAAAAAAATACATAAATTCAAATTGTAGATAGGTGTTGGTTTTGAAATGAATGGGGAATATGGAAATGTCAGTTGGGTCCAATTTCTCAGTCTCTAAAATAAATACAGTAAGCATGTTCCTCACCTAACGTGTTTTCTTTGGGTCTTCTAATTGACATCCGTAGATCACTGGAAAAGCAAACAACAGAGAGAGAGAGAGAGAGACAGAGAGAGAGAGAGAGAGAAAGAGAGAGAGAGAGAGAGAGAGAGAGAGAGAGAGAGAGACAGAGAGAGAGAGAGAGAGAGAGAGAGAGAGAGAGAGAGAGAGCGAGAGACAGAGAGAGAGAGAAGAGAGAGAGAGAGAGAGAGAGGAGAGAGAGAGAGAGAGAGAGAGAGAGAGAGAGAGAGAGAGAGAGAGAGAGAAAGAGAGAGAGAGACAGAGAGAGAGAGAGAGAGAGAGAGAGAGAGAGAGAGAGAGAGAGAGATGAGAGTGTTAATGACACACCAACAGACTCGTCTCCAAGAGCAGCATCATAAATTTCGCACAAACAGGAAATCATTAGCACCACAGATAAAAACAGATCAGGATCTCAGTTCAATACAATCAAATACATCCTGTCTATCGCATTACAAGAAAACACTGAGGGAGAATACAACTTGAGAAACATGGGTTGGCATCATCTTAGGGATTTAGAGGTTAGTTAGTAAATAGCAAAGACGGATTGAACAATAAACTAGGAAATGTATGACGATACGGTAATGGAGAAATAGGCTAGTCTACAGCCTAGGCTACAGACATCGCACCCAAAAGTCCCTCATAGTGAGCTCCAGAGTTTTGCCAGGGGATTTCATGAAACTAAACAGTATGTCAAAGATCCCCACAACATAAGATGTCTCCCCTAAACACCACTGTCATGTTCCCTTCGCTTTCCTTTCTTCCCTTCTCAGACACGACTTTGGGTAGAGGAAAGAGGTTTTCCCTGAGCGTTTTTTAAGATGTCATTTTTAAACATACATATCAAAGCTCCAGAATGACGGATGTTTTACTCCTGCGACTCTGCTCTCGTACAATGTGGCTTTGAGTAGAGAAGGAACTCAAAGACGTTCTGAGATCTCTTTGCAATCCACATCCTTGGGCCGACTGGCAATACATCATTTGTATTGATGCAATATTAAATTTCAATATCGCATGTCAAAAGGTAGAAAATGATAGATCATAGCCTAACTAAATGAATTATTAAAGGGGTGTGCTGGCTGTGCTATCGGCTTCTCTTACAATCAACTGTGTCTGAAAAGTACAGTTTGATACTGGCAGCATTTCAACGTTATTTTTTCTCTCCTAGTTTTCTTTTCTCTCTCTTAAGTTTTGGATCAATCAAATTGTACTTGTCACACGCGCCGAATACAACAGGTGTAGACCTTACAGTTAAATGCTTACTTACAAGCCCTTAACCAACAATGCAGTCTTAAGAAAAATAAGTGCTATGTAAATAAATAGATAATAAAAAATAAATGTTTTAAATAAAAGTAACAAATAATTAAAGAGCAGCAGTAAAATAACAATAGTAAGGCGATATACAGGGGGTACCTTCACAGAGTCAATGTGCGGGGGCACCGGTCAGCTGAGGCAATTGAGGTAATATGCACATGTAGGTAGAGTTCAAGGGACTATGCATAGATAACAAACAGAGAGCAACAGCAGCGTAAAAAGGGGGGGGGGGGGGTGAAAATAGTCTGGGTAGCCATTTGATTAGCTGTTCAAGAGTCTTATGGCTTGGGGGTTGAAGCTTTTGGATCTAGACTTGCCACTCCGGTACCGCTTGCCGTGCGACAGCAGAGAGAACAGTCTATGACTAGGGTGGCTGGAGTCTTTGACAAATTGTAGGGCCTTCCTCTGACACCGCCTGGTATAGAGGTCCTGCATGACAGGAAGCTTGGCCCCAGTGATGTACTGGGCCGTACGCACTACCCTCTGTAGTGCCTTGCGGTCGGAGGCCGAACAGTTGCCATATCAGGCAGTGATGAAACCAGGTAGGATGCTCTCGATGGCGCAGCTGTAGAACATTTTGAGGATCTGAGAACCCATGCCAAATCTTTTCCGTCTCCTGAGGGGGAATAGGCTTTTTCGTGCCCTCTTCACGACTGTCTTGGTGTGTTTGGACCATGTTAGTTTGTTGGTGATGTGGACACCAAGGAACCCGAAGCTCTCAACCTGCTCCACTACAGCCCTGTCAATGAGAATGGGGCCGTGCTCGTTCCTCCTTTTCCTGTAGTCCACAATCATCTCCTTTGTCTTGATCACGTTGAGGGAGAGGTTGTTGTCCTGGCACCACACTAGTAATGAACCTGGATTTGTGTCACCTAAAAATTTCAGAAAATCTAAAAACCAATTGAGCACTACTAACAATAATCAGACCTTTCCAGTTAGTGATTGTCTGTCCTGTTCAATGAAAACTGTTTCCGAAGCACTAGATTTGCTGCCAAAGAATGAAGAGCAGGATTGATATAATGACATATTTTGAGTTGTGTTTTCTATGAAATACATTATGTCCCTGGAGCTTTATCTCTCTATTTCCCCTGGTAAAACCCTGAAACACTTTTTTTTTGTTTTTGATTTGCCCATATTACACATGGCCTCCATTCTAGGTCAAATCTGTATCAGAAGTTCATGCATTTACAACAGAAGCCATGTGGAACAGTTCAGAGCTTGTGATTCTACCAGGGAGCCAGAGGGTCTGAACCTCTTATGATTCTTGTACTTTAAAGAGTTAGAACAATGGAATAAAAGATAAGAAGTGTTAATGGTACATTTAAAGGAGTATTATTGTCAGGGAAAATACTAGTGGCACACTGACACCCGAAGATATAGTACATCACGGTTAGTATATTCAGTGGCGTGTATTCATGGAGGCCAAGGGAAGCCAGGCTTCCCCAAAAACTTTACCAAGAAAAATAAATCATATATACAGTATATGTAATGTATCGTTCGTCTCTTTATGTTTCATCACTTTCCTAAAATTCGCAAAAGGCTGACTGTATCTCACCAGAGAACGCATCTGCGCGAGCGAAACAGTGCCCCTCTGTCTCTTTATATGTCTATTTGATGCTTTCTGGTCAAAAAGAGTATGACATTGTTGCAGCCTGTAGCATTAAATGAAAGAGAAGCCAGCAAGCATTTGGCCTCCCTTTATCATTTTTTTTAAATAAAATAATAGCCAATCAGCGATGAGCTACATTAAGTGAACTCAACTGTGAATAGTCCTGGCACACCAAAAATAAGTTTCATGGGAAGCCAGTTTGGATTTGGCTTCACACCAATCACATCAAAAGCAAAACATAATTGACAGAAAAAACTTGAATTGTTGCATCTCGTTATGACGTTGTCCCCCGGTGACTTGCTGGCTAGCTAAAATGGTCCCTTCCCTATATTAAATGGACGGAGATAGGGATTTGGACTTGTGGATTTACTTAATTCTCTGTACTGGCCAATGATTTTAATGACAATTTTGATCCAACCATAAATGTGTACATTGTGCTCCTGGCCTGAGAGGCTGGAAGTTCAATATGTAGCTAGATGTAGTAGGCTAATGTTAACTAGTTGGCTCATCATTGCCCATGAAAGGAAGTTAGGCAAGCGAGCAAAGCTAAAAAGTGTGTACTGTATGAGTCATAGACTGTTTCATGAACATGAAAGAGAGTAGGATGGCATTGGCGTTTCGATACAAGTAGGGTGAGTCAACATGTTTTTTCTACTTGCACGAACGAACGCACGCACACACACACACACACACACAAGCACAAGCACAAGCACAAGCACACGAACACGCACACACACAGAAATCAGAACTATGGACAACCACATTATATTTAGCTTATGTTGATTAGACTAAATCGTATTTGGTATCTTTTAGTTGTCACTGTATTAGACTAAGCATAGGTGATTTGATGATGTTGAAATGTTGAAGTTGAAATGGTGCTGGAATAGTGGAGACAGCTCCTGTTTTCTTTGAGACTGGTGGTAACACTCCGTGGTTCTAAATCAACAGTTGTTTAGAAGTCAGAAACATGAACCTGCTTGTCCATGCTGTAGGTTATGTGACTGTTTGTTACATGCAATATACTTTGTGGACTTCACCGGACAGATGTTGCTCTCCGCTTTTGTGATGAAACAAAAGTGTGGTTGAATTTATTCTGCCACAGTGTCTTCTTAATGTCTCGGCCTTTAACCTATATATCACGGTGTCAAAGCATATGAACTAGCAGGTTATTGAGCAAACAACACAATTATCACAACACATAGGTTGTAATCTGCTTTTTTAGTGTTGGGGGGTGACAATGACATCATAACCTCTGAATGTTTTAATTGGAGGGTCCAGATTGTTGTACTGGTGACCCCGCAGAAGTCATGGCCACCATTAGCGTCCAGATCGCATGCTAACAAACAGAATCTGTGCATGTTAGCTGGCGAAAATTCAATTTGAGCTCTTTGTCTGCCTGATGCCTTGCCCTAACGATGGTCTCTTTTTTTTTTCTTAAACAACAGAACACAGAGGAGTCGTTAGGACCCTCTCTTCATTACTTCAAAAAACCAATCATTAGACACCAGAGTATATACGTAATTAGAAAATCACTTCCTTTGCAATCCTGGCTAAGTAGTTTACATACTGTAATTACAGGGACAAAATCAATTTTTAATCATTTCACTGATTGGGCTCATCAGCTCAGTAGGAACATTGTATCCTGCTTGTTGTGCGAAAGCAACATCTGGGCTAAAACAATTACCCCTTTGTGTTCCAAAACTATTCAGAAACAGGCTTTCTGCAGCACCCGATGATTGTCATGTAGCCCGACTGCAGCCATCTCTCCCCCTGCCCTTGACTTGAGCATGGAGGATCGCGTTTAAAGCCTTATAAATCAATACTCTATAATAAGCTGCTCTTGAGAAAAAGCAGCATACTGCTTTTTTTAACACCTTTAGTTTTGTCTTCCTGTTGTTGTCGGTGGTGGTGATTTTTGTTGTTGCTGCTTTTCACACAAATAAAAAGAGAAACATATTTCAGTTTTTTCCTCCTGAATAACTATACCCTTTCTTACTATGTGTTCCATTCAGCTTGCAAATAGAGTATTGTTCATATCTCATGTTCACAAAGCAAATATGTGACTTGATGATAATTACTGGTGTTACAGAGTATTAACGAAGTAGAGAGACTGGATGAGTACTTTCCATGTTTGGTTAGGTGAGAAAATAATCTGACGTATCAAACTTCAAACAAATGTCTTCCTGATATGTTTCCCTCTTCAGTGACTAATAAAATGCTTTGTATTCCTGTCTGCAAGATGCAGGATCGATCCGCATTCGTCTCAACTCTCCTTTCGCTCACTTTGGAAACTGAGGAAATCAGATTTTGGAAAAAAGAAAATGAGTTAATGCATTGATCACTCTCGGTGTATGCAAATCACATTTGCTTCAATTTTTTACTGATCAATAAGGTTAATTAAGAGATTCATTTTAACTGCACTTTGGAATCCTGCTTGAGCGTCGACCTCGGAAATCATCCCGCTGTCCCTCCGTATCCATGGAAATGAAAGGCGCGTAAGAGGGGCCATAAATCTGAAAATCCAATTTGACCATGAGCACGGGCGCAACAGTAACATATGAAAGCAAAGACAGTTCACAGGTAGATCATCAATTATATGCCAGTGAGGCAACATTTTAAAAAGTTTATACAGAGACTTTATCACTAAAGGCAGGGCCATCCAAAAATAATGTGGTGAGTAGGCTAGTTCCAGGGTCGTCCACAGGTTGAACTTTGACCGCGGTTATGGATGACATTGATCAGAGAAAAGTTGCCACCATTGGTGGCCTGGCTCCCAATGAGTATGAGTGCCATGTGTGGTAGCGAGACTACCACATGGCAGTGGTGCTGGTAAACGAGATTAATAATGGACGCTTTTTTACAATTATTATTATTCCCAAAATGCTCTTTTGTGATTTGCTTTGAAGGGGGGGAGCGCTGGGAAGATCAGCCCGCGAAAGGGGGGGGGGGGCGCTCATTTGGAGAGCTTTTCCAATTATACAATTAGTCAGGAATGTAGGGCAGCAGCCTCTGTGTTCCGATCGCTCCGACCCTGGAAAGCAAGAGCCTTTTTCTTCCTCGCTGGTCGTGTACAATAAAATAAATAATCATTTAAAAATAAAAAACACATATCCGAGGCCTGGGCACCAGCGAAAGTCCGGGTGGACGCCGCGTAGGCGCATCCCAAAAGAGCGAAACGAACAAATGGTGACCTTATTCGTGCCGCTTGCGTGCGAACGACCAATGCAATACACTCTATGCTAATAGACAAAGTCAAGGGGTCAGGGTTTTCTGTTTAAATACCGCTCTTTGAGTTGAAAGGCTTTTGTGCATTTTTTCCCCTTCCTATCGGTAGAGTGTGTTGTGGGTTGATTGGGTGGCTTTGGCAAAGGACACCAACAAGTCCTAATTGTGCATGTGAATCTCATTTATTTATTTATTTTTTGAGGGTGAAGAGATTTTAATTTGATCATTTTTCCTTTTGATTGTCCTCATCCTATGCCTGGTACTAAGTGTACTAGTTTAATATTTTTTTTAAACTAAACACAAAAAACAACTAAGTACCATCTGTTTCCCTGTGGATTTTCTGTCATTTTTCTTTACTGATTACAGTGATGACTACACGACCCTCTTCAATAATTATCCTGCAATAAAAAAAGCGAAATAATTATTATCATTATAACTCCTTATCAAGACTGTCGCTCCTTCAACTAATTCTTATCCAAAGTGTCAGAGGCAAAATGTGTCCCTTGGATGCCAATCATTTCTTATTTATAACAGCATGATGTATTCTCACAACAGTGGCAGGCTGAGCTAACTGAATCCATCCAAAGGCTGCGGTGGGAAAAGTCCCCTCATACGGATCAAACTGCTATAAGCTAACCCATAAACGAACCCTTCTGCTGTCTCGGCATACCTACATGACTCAAATAGACTCGACATTCCTCTTTTACATGATGTCCATGGAACGTCAATAGCACATACTGGAGGAGAGAGTAGGTGAGTTGAGAAGTATGGTACGTATGTATGGAATCCCCTATGTAGCTAGTCCCTGTACTTGTGATGGCCCCGATATCATTTGGAGAAAGCCTGAAGGTTGCGTGCATGTGTGCCTTGTGTGAGAATGAGTGTGAGAATGCGTCAGGGAGAGCATGTGTTTGTGATGGATCCAATATGACTGAGATCTGTCTGACATACCTCTGATGCCGCACAAGCCAAAAGACTGACTCGCTATTTTAGATTTGACTTATACATCTCAGCGTGCAAATGCAGTCCAAAACACCGGCGACAATTACCAAGGCTGTTACACTGTTACAACATAGCACACATGTTTGAAATACGTCATTCAATGTCATCTAAGATTTAAATACTTTTGAGTTGCTCTGTTTACAAATAAAAATACACACGATGAACTAAGCAGATCTATATTTTCAAATGATAAAAAGTACAGCATCATTGGTGTACCAAGGCTGTCTGATAATTTGACTTGGGAGTCCCACAGGGTATATAAGACAGCTGTCATATAATTCAAGCTCAAACAGGAGAATATATATTTTTTCAATAAATGTTATAGGTAGAATTTCCCAGATTCAAGAGAAAAGGTTTCCATTGATTAGCACTTTACAAGCAATCCATTTTTACAAACCGGCTTGACATCTCTCACTGGACGAGGGTCTACTATGAATTAAAAGAAAAGAAAGTCTTGTCAATAATTCCAGGGAAGGGATTGTGGGCAAGGAAACGGGAGAACATGCAAAGAAAACGAGATGTATAGTGAGAACGAGAAAAGAATGGTAGAAGGAGAAAAGAGATGTGTGTGTGTGTGTGAGAAAGATAGAGGACGTTACGTGATCTCACCTATATACATCGTGACTGTGAAGAGAGAGAATACATATTTTGAGATGATGGTGAGGAGGACATTGCAAACTGCTGGCAGACCCCGTCAGCCTGATGCAGACAGATCCTTCACCCTCTATGTCACATGATCTACCATCAGTCTCAGAGATGGGGATATATCGCCACCAGCTCCAGAAATAATGGGTGCACCTGTTTACCGTGTCACCTCTGTTTGCTAATTGTCTCCTTGAGCTACATTGGGGAAGTAAATGCGTCTCGGCTTTTGACAGGCGGGCGTTTATTTAGAAATCACATTACTTCCAGCGCAATTGTTCTTTTTTGTGGGGGGGGGGGGGGGGGTCTAGGAAAGTTAAATGAGAGTGCTGTGCTACAGATTTCACTTCCTGATTAGGGGGGGTGACAGCGCTGAGCTGAAAAGTTCACATCCACTTGTTCAATCCCCCCCCCCCCCCAGAACCATGCCAGAGAGAAGGGGGAGTGTGACAGACATCTTTAATATCCTGCTCTTTACGTGATCAATCGGGGTGCCACTGATCCATACCTGCAGTACTGCCACCTCACCGACGTAGCTCAGGAAGAACACAGACAGGTTTGCAGAGGGGGGGGAAGACAAGCGCCTGTAAACAAAGCAGACAAACCAGGAAATTCAGTGCCGATGCTATTGAAGTTAGACAAGAATGCACAATAGCGACAGAGAAAACAACACCAAAATACCCGTTACAGTAAATACTTTCCAAACATTTGATCCTTTTCATAAAATTCTGCAACCTACTGCAGGCACAGTAGCATAAGTACAGTAGCACAAGTACAGTCATTACATAGAGAAGTCAAAACGAAATAAAAGTGTGGTTAAAACGACAGTAAGAACAGGTGTGGTCCATGGCATATGGTATGGAAAAAAGACTGAGAAGGGTTGCATTTCCGTTTGATAGTCGGAACAGAGGCTACTAGGTCCTCCAAAACGACACGCCCTACAAAACGTGAAACAAACCTTCAGCGCACAGAATGTTACCCGATCCAACAAATAATCAGGTCGACATAAGCTATGTGAACTACATGCCCTGCCCTCCATCTAAAGTGGCGTGTAACCCAGTGAGTAGGTTTGGGTGTAGGCCTCACATCGAGTCAGAGTGAGTGGGGCTGGTGCAAGAGCTGGGGCTGAAGCTGGGGCAGGAGCTGGGGCTGATGCTGTGGCAGGGTCACATATGTGGTTCTCAAAGAAGGCCACCCCAGGAGCCTGCAAAGGGAATTCTAATCACCACTACTATTTCAATAGTAAAACCAAGAGGAAAACACACACACACACACACACACACCCACAAAGGCACACTTGCCTTAAGTCACATTCTAAATTGGCTCCCAGGAGCTTTTCCCTACCTTGTTCACCAAAGGCATTGTGTATGTTTTCTGAGTGCTTAGCATATGCCGGGTAACATGAGATCTCTGCGCACACTCACATTGTTTCCAGAAGTTGCGTTATTTTCTCCTTTAAGTATTTCCCATCAGGAGCTTAATTAAATTCAAAACAGTTCACATATATCTATTATGCTGGATTGCACAAGCCGCCCACCCTGCAAGCCTCGATAGAGACGCAAGACCGGGGAGCAACAAAAAGGAGAGGATAACAAAAAATAATGTCAACGTAAAGAAACAGAGAGAGAAAACTCCTGTTCTCAGATTCCTGTGTGTTCGTGGATGAGACTTTGCTACTCTGGGGACTTTTAGATGTTCTTGTGAGAGGGTTGAGTTGGGGAGTTGGGTAGGTCACCTCTCCTGTCTTAGAAAGAGTCAGCTCAACAGTCATGGCGTACCCAATAGTTGATACTAGGGGGTAGTGGTGTGGTCAACGATGGCGTGAGAGTCGGGCCATATGGTAAAAAGGCCCATGAACAACAGTTTGGAAGGAGTGAAGGACTTTAAGCAGCTTCTGCCTCACTAGTTCTCCAGAATGTATAGACAGAGCATGCAGGAAATACTTTTTAGACAAGATAACCTTTGCTGTATTTACCCTGTTAAACATTGTGTTCTTTTAATGCTATGCTTGATACACAGGGGGTGGAAACAATGTGTATAGCAGGGGAATGGCAGTCATGAGCAGACGGGTGTGTATTTTACCCACACTACACCCACCCATTCCCCATCCCAATACTACACCAGCCTGGCAGATGGAGTTAACATTTTAACTGAAAATATTCCTTGCCTCCAATAGTCCAATGTAATTCATTTTCCATCTCTGTTCATTAATCATTGTTAAAATTAGTGATCCATTTCTTCCACTCTGCCATCTGCACTCAGCTTCGTTACAAACATGACACCTTCCCGCATAATAAAAGCTGACAGCAACGAGGATGCCTTTCCAAATAGCTTTTTGCATATGTGCACCTCTACAACTAATGCTGTTGTCAGACAAAAGTAGGTTATTTAAGGAGCGCTCCTGCTAGAACAATCACACACACACACACACACACGGCTAGACAGATATAGAGACCCACACATGTCCATGTCTCCCAGGTATATACTGTATACACAATTTGATATAAACCAAATCAAACACACACAACCAGATGTGCCTAATCTTGAATGGAATGTGGTAAAATCCTGATAATAAATCTCCATATTTTCACTATAGAAAGTGAAGTTATGAAATCAGAGATTCGGAAACATTAACAATCACCAGAGAGACAACAATGGGACCGTTGTTGTTCTTCATGTGCTGTTTAAGTAGGCAAGATTGTATTCCAACTTAGAAAGATTAGTACTCTGTTGTTCTTTTCTACTTTCTTTTACACATACAGATCTTAAGAGGGATACAGTGTGTGTGTGTGTGTGTGTGTGTGTGTGTGTGTGTGTGTGTGTGTGTGTGTGTGTGTGTGTGTGTGTGTGTGTGTGTGTGTGTGTGTGTGTGTGTGTGTGCGTGCGTGTGTGTGATAATCTGATACACGGTTCAGACTAACTATTGACTAACTATTGTTGACTATTTGATACCAGAACATTCTCATTGGATACTTATGTTTAATACAATGAATACAAGGTGACATAGTACAGTCCTTTGTTCTCTGTAAGTGTGCACTGATGAGAGTGTACTAGCATGTATGCTTATGTCAATGTGTGTGTGTGTGTGTGTGTGTGTGTGTGTGTGTGTGTGTGTGTGTGTGTGTGTGTGTGTGTGTGTGTGTGTGTGTGTAAGGAAGTGTCTCATTTGGCTGAAACAGAGCTCCAGACAGTGGAGCTGCTTGGCTGAGGAGAGCAGGGTCTATAATGAGCCGCATGGGCCAGATGATGCCCATCGCAGGTCACACAAGCCCCACACAATCCCCCCAATATCCAGTCCAGAAGCCTCTGTTTGCCTTCCCCAGGACGGGGCTCTGCTCCCCCCAGTCCTCCCTGGTCCCCCCTTAACGCCTGTCAGCCCCCCAGATCTGCCGTACGGCCTCCCTGGTGAGGTGTCGCTGGAAGCCCCAGGCACACCACATTAATCTATATAATGCCCTCAAAGAGTGGGCTTTTTCACACCGCTAACTGCCAAGGCCTACGAGGGGCAGGGGGCTGCGCCATGGTTCAGCTGTTCGCCCAACTGGCGTCCGCACACACACACATACAAGAACACACACACATACTGACGCTTTACCTATAGGCTCCGATTGACTCAAAAAGAAGTGTAGCTTCATCAAATGGTTAGCAGAAACCCCTGCAATCTTAGGAGGGTTGGACTTTTCAGGCAGACAGCAAATAGAAAAGAAGCTAAATCATCTTGACATTCACCAACGTGGAGCCCAAGAGAAAGCCACGGCTTCAGTTATTTCTCCCATCCACTCATTTGGTTCTCCTTAACCCCCCACACCCCTGCTGCACATACACACATGCACACACACTGACACGTTTAATTTCAGGTTCTCAGCACATCTGAATTACAGAAAACTGACGAAGGATGGAGGCCAGGCCCCTCCGGACTGATTAGCATCATTTAAGAAAGCGTTCCATTTTGCTCGGCTCAGCGACCGCCCAGCCTACAAGATGGGTGGCCTTTCAGCATTAGAAGTCAATATGAAGTAAACTCATTTGAATTGAACATGGAGGAAAACCACTCCAGCGCCTGGGCCACTGCATTTTTTGAAGTCTTCATATATTCGTTCAACGACCTAACTGAGTTCTAAAGTAGCATATGCACATAAAATGAGAGGACAAGATAATGACAATTTGAAATGTATAAAGTAATAAGACAGAACACATTTTTTTTTTGCCTCTAAATTATATTAAGCCATGCAAATGGTTTCAAATTTTGTAAAGCTTTTCGGAAAATCCTACTTATGGTTGCCATTCTGTGCCAAAAAGTTCATCTGGCCTGTAAATTTAAGCATGGATTACAAATATTCAAATCATGAGCTTACTGTTCAAATAAACATTTCCAACAGGGGAAAAGTTGCAAGGCATACACTTTCAACATAATTCCTCCTCTGGTATCGCCCTCCCTTCGCTCCTAATAAAACAAAAAGAACACAAAAAAAAAGACAAAACAAAGAAAAGAGTTGAAAGTTCATCTTTTCATTTATCGTCCGACTGAATAAACACCCCTGATGAAATCTAATTCATGTAATTGTAACCACCTATACAATCACAGTTTGACGGCCTTTGGTTATGTCCTGATATCCTGGGCGGGACAATATTACAGTTTAAAGGGGGGAATGAAAAAATGAAAGAAATAATAGTTTTATTTTTTTTAAAGTCTTAAGCCGGTCAGCTGCTCGCCACATGGTAGAAACAATAGGGACTGAAGTCACAATGAGTTCAGCTTTGGTTTCCTAATCACCTCTTTTATAAAGAACCCATCTCATTGGAGAGGGCTGTGTCACTGCAAGGGGACTGACCAGTTATTAGAGCAGACAGGCTTCACTAAAGGAAGGGCACACTAAACCTGACCCACGGAGATCTTGACCTTGACCCCTCCAATGTCTTGTTTTTCACCCAGCTTGGGTGAGATGGACCCGGTCAGGGTAGGACCTAGGCAATTGTAATGACAGACTGTGTTACTCTGGGATTAAAATAGCCCCAGCTCTCACCGAGTGCTGCATTAAAGTCTTCCACATTGCAAAATTGCAAACAGATGCAACTCAAGTACCTGCAAATAATCTGCCAAGACCAATTTCAAAAGGGAGATTTCAAAATATGTGGAAGTCATTAGGACGAGTATTGTTTTTGTGAGGAGCAGGCAACCAGGAGTGGCTCCACAAGCAGATGGGTGCTGCTTTTATTTAGGAAGAAAGGCCCAATGTATTATTCCTCCATAAATGAAGATACATAACGTAGTATGACACAATTACAGGCAAAATATTGACGTTTCAAAGGCAACAAAAGAATGTAAAATGTCCTTTTTTTTTGTTGTTTCGCAACACAATCTTTCATCTTCTTTGAAACTTCTTTGTGGCTTTTCAGAGAAGATATGAAATAAGACAGAGAGATCTAACAGTGTTGTGTATTAGAGGTAAAATTATGAAAAGCCTCTTTCTCCTAAAGGAGAAATATTTCTGAGGTCTAATTTGCAACTGCGGCTGTTGTTGTTTTTCAGTTGAAGCGAGGGTATCGGAAGTTCTAGGCTCCTCGGTTGTAAGCTTTAAAGCACTGCAACACAGCATTCTCCAATTAAAGATGATTTCAGCACCATGCACGGCAAAAAAACTTCATTAGAATGTACATCAAACTGACAACAAATACTATTCTGTGTGCAAGAAATGAACAAGGTGTCATCAAAATGCACGCTCTCTCACATTTATTTCTTGTAGCAGATGACTCTTAATATCAAATACAATTTGATTACAAAGCGGTAAGGTTAGTGCTCTTAAGTGGAATATAGTGACAGTTTGATCCCCCCCCCCCCAAAAAAAAAGTTGTGAAATCGCTGTCCTTGAAACAATAAGCATTCAATCAAATCCTTCATGATTGTAACAGTAGGAAGCGTTTTAAGGCTTTCCACCCACAACAAACACGCTTTGTTCTCCTGTTATGAGCGAGAGGGACACAATAAAGTGCGTGAGAACGCCGGGAATGCGGAATTTTCGAGCGATTCCTCTCGCTCTCCTCTCCCTTTTAGGTCGCCCATATTATTTGCTTCCTGTCTCATTGTAGCTGGCAAAAGAAGATGGTGTAATTGAGCAGTGCAGAACATGTGCCCTCCCTGCTCGAAGATGACAGATGGATTATAAAAACTTCAAAGCCAAGCATTTGGAGCACCAGGGGAGAGATGGTAGGTATTTGAACTATCATTCTTTACCCAGGAGACAATGGCTGCCTGACATTGTGTATACATCAAGAAATTGTGGAAACACACAGACATAATCTCCCCCCTTATCCCCCCCCTCTCTCTTACTGCTATATATTTAACATCCTGTTATGAGCAACTTTCAGCCAAGCACAAGAGCACACGTTACCGTAAGAGGGGGGGGGGGGGGGGGGGGGGTAGCAGAGGAAGGTAGCAGAGAAAGAAATTGCTGTAGTTTTGTATTTATTTTTTAGAATGTTGTTCAATTTGACTGTATGTTGCCATCAGTGTCTTGTCTTGATAATAATGAACACACAGAGGGCAGGGACAGTTTTAACCCACGCAAGGACATCATGATAAACAGGCCTGTAAGAATGTAAGCTACTGTAGCCCGAAGCGGGATAGTGGGTGGTGATTTCTAGAATCATCTTCAAAGCATGATTTAGGAAAACAGCCATCTGTCGGTCTTCCTTAAGCACGGCGGCGACCTTTAATAGTATAAGGACAAGATGTGAGTTGGCCATAGATGGAGGTGAACTGAAAAGACTTGAAGAGACACACAATCATAAGAGAGAGCACCAGAGAACGGATGCTATCTGCAATTGTCCCCTTCGCTCACACAAGCAAAAGCCCTCCTGAAACTCTTCAACAGACACATACCCACACACCGCCTCCACCCTTCTCTCTCTCTCTCTCTCTCTCTGTCTAATGCCCACGTGCCAACGCGCACACACACACACAGCGGGTCATATGGGAAGCTAATTACTGTTGACCTCCACAGTCACACCGTTTAACCCCAGTCCCTGGCATAGTGACCCTGTCTAAATTAGCCAGGCCTAACTCTGTAAACTGGACCTTCCTCCATCCCTCAAGTTCTACGCTGGTCCTGGTCGCACAAGGGTTCCACCACGACACACGGTTTAGAGTTTAGATCATCAAAGTCCCCCAGGTGGTGAACTACTCCTTACGGAAATCCCATAGGTTCAGAGTAGTAACGGTCTCGAAAGACTGTCTTAGTCACATCCACACGAAGGTTAATTCACACAAACGTTAGTTTACCGCAAGCAGACAGAGCTTTAGAGAACGTGCACTCAAGACACAGGGAGGCGTCCGCGGAAGTCTCGTCTCGTCAGTCAGGCAGGATTTTGTTGAGCGGTTAACATTGAGCCTCCAGTGCGCTGTGCTCTAACTGAGGCTGCAGTCCTCTGAACCTCCTGTGACCTGGATGTGACTCGCCGTTTGACCTTGGGGGCCGGCGAGGTTCTCCACTCTCTAGCATCTGCCAATGGGCTCATTATGCAGCCCTCCCTCCATGTGGTCACCTTTTCCGGATCCACCCGGGTTTCCAATCTAATCTCTCTGGATCATCCCATCAATGCTAAGGGTGTTTATGTGTAATGAATTCCATCTACCCCCCCCCCCCAATCCTCCCATACCACCTCCTCCCTCTTGTCTTTTCAACTTAGCCCTTTATTCATGAAATCAGTCAGTCATTTCATTGCTTTTCCAACAACATGAATGGTGATGTTGCATGGTTGAAGTCATGTTTACCGTGTTCAGGTTCTGGAATATAATAATGGTAACATTTTATGACCATTAGGGTCTTCTGACTCTTGGACTGGTCTCGAAATAGTTCCGTGTGCAAATTCTCTCGAGAATTAAACGAGACAATCCTTTGGGAAGGCCATCCGTCACAAATGTGTTGCATCGTTGACGTGTCCGAAATAAATACAGTGTGAAGGTATAATAAATACAATGGGACGCTCCTCTCTTTACGCTTCCTGTTCCTCTTTCCCGACACCCAGCAGCATGGGGAAGCAGATGCACCGTTCCTCCCTCATCCTCATTACTAACTAACTACGCTGTTTGATTAAAAGCGTGTGAGAAAAAAAGGAAAAAGAAAAAAAGAAACAGGCCGAACCTCCATAATTAAGATCCCTTCACAGATTACCTCTGACAACAAAAGCGTGGAGAGAAGGGCCGCCTGCAGCCGGGGAAATTGGATGAAAAAGAGAGTGAGGACGGGCCTGACCCCTCTCGGCTCCATGCTAGTACCGGCCTTGCCTAGATCAAATGTGCTCCCCGGCAGGAGAGGGACTCCCACCGGACACGATCCAGGGCCTGGGGCCTACAGTACGGACGCTACAGCTACATGACCCATATCAAAGTTCCTCAGGCATTGTACTATAGCTACAAAGCACGCACCAGCTTCAGCGTAGCACACAAACATATACACACATTCATGCAGTGTGTACAAACCTTTGGGTTCTGTCCTCATACCGTCTGCTAAAGATAAATACCATTGGAAACCACACAGACCAAATGAAATCCCACTGTGTCGCTATCATGAACGCAGAATGACTAACACCGATCCACAAGCACCTTATAATCAGCCGGCTCCGAAAACGATAGCCAACATCTGCTATTACCTAGCTACTGTACAGTAATTGTACTGTTACGGTTCATTCCAGTGTTCATACATGTGATTCCCCATGTTGACAAACTCCAGCTAGTCTGGGCATCCACTCACTAACACGTTCCCCGTTAAGCACCCCGCCCAAGGGGACCAAGAGCAGCTTGCCTCACCTGAGCCTTTCAACCTACGACCCGATGGTCAGAGATCCATCTCCCTACCCGCCGTTCCACGCTGACGCCCATTATCCTGTGGGTCCTTTGCCTCCGCCTCAGAGCGGGAGGCCATTAATATAATCACAGGGATCTAGTGTGTGCTGGAGAGCCCCGAGGCTACAGCAATCAGAGGGAAGTGAGAGAGAGAAAGAGAGAGAGATAACTCCACCCAAATCTCCGGAAAACGTTCCCAATCCGACGGCGCTGACACGGATGGGTCCAGAAAGTCATGATCGCCACTGGGGGGGGGGGGGGGGGGGGGGGGGGGGGGGGGCTGAAGTTAGCATTTTAAGAGACCTCCCAAGACGGTGGGGTTGGGGGAATAACACATGAATCTTCTCTACAACCTAGGCTATGCCTGGTTGATCTAACGATGACTGGTCACAGAACCATCTTCATGCAAATTTAAACAGAGAAGATATTTCATTGCACTAATGATGATGCCCCCCCCCACATAGAAAGACTATAACTATCAACACCAGGCAAGTTCACCACTCTAACAAGGACATCATCTGTGTGGTCATCATTAGCTTAATGTCCCAGATGATGAGGTGGCTAGATGGGGAAGACAGCGTGGGGAACTGTAGAAACTTGTGATTGGTCCTCACGCCAGGCCATTGGAGGTCTGTGGGTACAACCCAATCATTAGAAAGACAACACAAAGAATTGTCGGAAACCCACCTGACCACAGAGAGGCTAATGCATGAAGGGACCGGTTGTGAGGCCCCTTGTGCAGAGAGCAAGGCAGGGTGAGCTGAGCTTCAACTCAAAACCAGAGTTGCTCCGTTCAACTTTGGAACCGTGGTCGCTTGGCCACTTTTTTTTAGAGGCACGTACTGAGTGGATGACTAACCTCATGTGTTGAACTCTTTCCCACTCACTCTCTAAGCCCGTCATTGTGTTCTGTAACCATGGACGTGGAGATTTCTTCCAAAACAACTTGGTTTCTCTTGCGGAGCATGTTTTCTTCAGAGTCCTTTGTTTATCACAAGCTCTAGTGGAGGATGGGCCTGTGAGTGGAGCGAGGAGAGTGTTGCCCACACGGCTCCTGCCTGAGCCACACTGACAGTCCTATTTACTAAAACAGGAGAGAGTCTACAAGACTCTGGCCCAGCACTTCCACTTAGCTTTCTCCCCATTACAACGATTGGTGTGAACGACATGACAAAGAGATGAAACGGAGAAGGGAGAGGAGAAAACAACGCCTCGTGATCAAAAAGAAAAAGAAGAAGAAAACAAAATACGGGAAGAGGGAAAAAAAGGCTGATTTAGGAAAATCATCAGAAATTGCGGGAGATCTGTTAAGGGTTTGCTGCAGCAGGGGTATGAGCACATCTTAACACTTAAAAGGGGTATAAAAGAAGCTACGTGCCAGGGGAATTCTCTCCAAAAGCCCTTTTAAATTCACCTCGGTAATAACGCAGATAAATAAAGACAAATTCCCCAAAGTAAATACTATTTAGCTCACACCTTGAGCTGCAGTTTTTAAAGTGGTTCACACAGGAATGACAGGTCTCCTCACACAACGCCTGTTCTCCTTCTCTTAAAACACCAGGTGGGAACTACTGATTGTGTGTGTGTGTGTGTGTGTGTGTGTGTGTGTGTGTGTGTGTGTGTGTGTGTGTGTGTGTGTGTGTGTGTGTGTGTGTGTGTGTGTGTGTGTGTGTGTGTGCGTGCGTGCGGATGGGTGGGTGTGTGTGCGTGCATGTGTGCGGTTGGATGGGTGTGCGTGCGTGTGTGCGGTTGGATGGGTGGGTGTGTGTGTGTGCGTGCATGTGTGCGGTTGGATGGGTGTGCGTGCGTGTGTGCGGTTGGATGGGTGGGTGTGTGTGTGTGCGTGCATGTGTGCGGTTGGATGGGTGTGCGTGCGTGTGTGCGGTTGGATGGGTGGGTGTGTGTGCATGTGTGCGGTTGGATGGGTGTGTGTGCGTGTGTGAGCAGTCACAGGACCAAATACCTTGTCTCTTCTTTTTTTTTTTTTAAGGCCTCCTTCGTGGAATGAGAGACGT